>NC_142687.1:75946363-76249393 GCF_056320005.1 Nelumbo lutea
ACCAGAGGCAGATCCGTCTCATCAGCCAGGTACACTTGCTCCTATTGATATGTTTGTTCCTCTCAATGATCTTGATGTTCCTCTTGCTAAGAGAAAGGGTGTTAGATCTTGTACCACTAATCATCCTATCTCTAATTTTGTGTCCTATGATCATATTTCACCTTCTTTCCGTGCATTCTTCTCTTCTGTGGATAGTGTCTCCATTCCTAAGAATGTGGCAGAAGCTTTATCTAAACCTGAATGAACAGATGCAATGTAGGAAGAAATTGATGCGTTACACAAAAATGGCACTTGGGAGTTGGTGGATCTCCTTGAAAGGAATGAACCAGTGGGTTGCAAGTGAGTGTTCACAGTGAAACATAAGACTGATGAAACTGTTGAAAAGTACAAGGCTAGACTGGTAGCAAGAGCTTTTACACAAGTATATGGAGTGGACAAGCATTTTATTAGAGAGAAACTTGTAAATGGAGAAGCGTGTACTCCATATGTTAGAAGAACAACTTGTAGATATCTTCACCAAAGGTCTTCATCATGTGCGGTACAATAATTTGTGTGACAAGTTGGGCATGATTGACATCTATGCTCCAACTTGAGGGGGAGTGTTGAAATAATTTAGTTATTTGTGTTGGGGTATGTTTGGCTAGTTAAAGCGTTTTTTTATTTTCTGTTATTGTACTCATATACAACAGGGGCACAAGGGTCTTTTCCCTTCTTATTTTGCCACCCTATATAATATAATAGAAGCTGGTGCCGCTAGCACTGTTCTATTGCTCCAAACCTTTTCTTTTTCCTTTCTTCCTTCTCATTTTCTCTCTTCTTCCCTTCTCTTCTCTACTTCATCATATTTCAATTGGATTTATTGCCAAGAGTAATTATTGCACTTTCAGATGTCAGACTTCAAAGCAAACAGATAGACTAAGGTGAATCTGTGTAAGCTAGATGAAAAACCTTGGGTTTTAGTGTATGCATGGGCATGCTAGTACCCTAGAATTTTTCTATGTTGAGGTACATCTTTTCAACAAAAGAATGTTCTTGAAGGTAATGAATGCATATTCAAGAGTTGTTTAGCTTCTTTCTTTTGTTTTCTTAATTCAACTACATGAACTATTGTTTAACAATAAACAAAATAATTAAGTATTTACTTGTAGTTTGTGTTTTTTATGACCTCATATATTTTGCACCCTAATTCTTACAAAGCACCTGAATCACCCTAATTCTCCACTTGTTGAGACTCCAAACAAGGCACCTAAATCACAATAAAAAGTACATCCTCCTCTTAATGAAAGGATTCTCTTCCTTGTCTAGGAGATTAGTTGCAGCACACCCATGGCATGATCTTGAGATAGGTAATTAATTTCTTTGACACATGACATCTGTTCTTTCTACAATTAGTTTACATTTATAAATTTCAACTACTTATCTTTCTATTATATGTGTCAGTATAAATGACATCCACACTTATTTATTGTGTTTATGGATTCAGGACTTGGAGCTCCAACAAATTTCAACTATGTAAGGATACTATTCTTGATTGATTAATCTCTAGAACCTAGTTGGCATATTGAGATTGTTAGACAGCTATATGCCCTTAGCTCCAATCAGATTGATGTACTTATGACATTTATTATAAATAAATAAAGTGCATATTTGATTCATATTCTTGTGGTGTGTTTTTGTATAATACTCTTAAACTGGACACTTAATGAGACTCGTGTTAGTTTAGAATGTTTACACTCGTTGGATAAGTCTGGGGAAATTTATCTTGCTAAGGCTGACACTGGTGTGCTGCCAAGTGTTGGGGTGGCCTGTCTCAGCTACTAGGGTGAGACCCGAAGCACATGTTGTGTAGGTTTACTTGAAACCCTGAATCGGACCAGATTTCTAGTATTGCCCTGGACCTTGGAGATTAGTGGGCAAAATTGAAAAATTACACATGACCCCTAGACTCGATTATGATGCTGAAGGGATGAGATATCCATCGTATAGACGCCCAAATCTTGCGGAATAGAATGGGCGAATTTTAAACATTTTTTTTCCATTCTACTAGGAATCGTATTCCCTATTTTAGAAAAATCATATTTTTCAAGGATCAATCTTGAACCAAGAACCGAACCAGATCTTAACAAAAATAGTAAGAGAGGGTTATACCTGATACGAATAAACAATATCTCCCAATGGAGGTGTTCACACCCAAGGAAGGAACCAAAGACTGCTCCCACTGAAGATTGCACAGTATAGGATGGAGCAGAATTAGCAGTGTTCTTTCCAAGAACCTGATCCTTGGCAAGAATTAGTAGGACGACACGTGAGCACAACTTCTAATCAGTCCCTTCACAAGAAACTGATATCAAGATCTGATCTTGATCACTCCCACTGAGAACAGGAGATCGAACTGGCAGATATGGCGGCAACAAGAGAGATTTAGCGCAGTGATGCTGAATTCTCTCTTCTATGATTTTAACTCTGAAGACAGGATGTGAAGAGTGTCTGTATGTCTAAAGGCTGCCGCCTCCTCTTCCTTTTATAATCTTAAAGTGATCAGCTCCTAATCCCATTAGGAGTTGCTGATCCAAATCATATTTGGATCAGAATTCCCTTTAAGTGATAAGGGTAATCCCTTATCTTATCTGCAGATTGGATCAACCTTCTCCTAATCTCATTAGGAGGTTTCCAGATCTAAATCACATTTAGATCTAGACTCTCTGAGTGGATAGGGTTAAGGCCCAATCCTATATGCTAATCCAATCTCAGAATTCACCCCTTATTTAACTGATCAAATCAACCTAGTTCGAAATGGGCTTAAGGCCCAATAAGGTTATGTGCTCACTTCGTCTTCCAAACTGCTGCCCAGTTGGGCTTCCTTGTATGGCGTGGGACCCAAACATTGATCTACACATCAGCCACAAGGGTTTAGCTTAGCCTTTGTTACAAGGCCTGGTCGAATACACTGTTGTGGACAGTGCACCCCTGAAACCCATCACATGGGCTCTATGGGCCCAACACTTACTCTAAGTGGTCCCTGGGCCAAGCCACTTTGTAACACCCAGGGACTGTGGGCAGATGCAAGATTAGCCCATCAGGTATTACCCTCAATGGTCTTACACATAATCTCTCGGCCCATAATGATCAAACACTGCCCGACAAGAGATGACCTCTCCCTCGGCTGCAAGGAATAGTGTTACACTCTCTACTCACATGGATCCCGAAAATTAAAACCTTTTTGCAAACGGTTGGAAACCATAATACATATATAATTTTATATCTAATATAAAATATATTTTGGAAAACAAATCTCAACGATTGAAATCGGCTACCGGGGCTGTCTTGGTTTCCATCAGAGAGAGTGTATCCCCGATCATTACCTTTGTCCGACAAAGGGGCTTCTGTCACTATGATTACCCACTCAGATGAATTCTCAGACTGTCCCAACATACCCAGGTTTTGACCCCGCTAAGGATCTCACTGATTGACTGCCCAATCCGACACCTAGTCCAGTATCATAATCGAGTCTAGGGGTCAGGTGTAGTTTTTCAGTTTGCCTATCAATCTCCAAGGTTTAGAGCAAAGCTGGAAATCTTGTCCGGTTCAAAGATTCAGTTAATCCTACACTACATGTACCTCAGGTCTCACCCTGGTGACAGAGACAGGCCACCCCAACCGACTTGGCGGCACATCAGTGTCAGCCTTGTCATGTTAGGTCTCCCTAGACCGACCCACTAGCTGTGAACGTTCTAAACCAACACAAGTCTCATAAGTGTCCGGTTTAAGGGTATTACACAGAAACACACCACCTGAACATGAATCAAATATGTACTTTATTCATTTACAATAAACTCATAATGAGATCCTTAGCGGGGGCATACAAAACTGTCTAACATATACTGCACTAGGTGTCGGATTTGGCTGTCTTTGATATGCCAATTAGTGAGATCCTTAGCAGGGGTCAAAACCTGGGTATGTTGGGACAGTTCGAGAATTCATCTAAGTAGGTGATCATAATGATAGGATTAGCCCCTTTGTCGGACAAAAGTAATGATCGGGGATGCACTCTCTCTGATGGAAACCAAGACTGCTGGCAACCGATTTCAATCGTTGAGATTTGTTTTGCAAAATATATTTTATATACGGATATAAATAAATAAATAAATAATATATATATATATATATAGATATATATGTTACGATTTCAAATTGTTTGCAAAATATTTTAATTCTCGGGATCCATGGGAGAAGAGAGTGTAGCACTGTTCCTTGTAGCCGAGGGAAAGGTCCTCTCTAATCAGCCAGTGTTTGATCATTATGGACTGAGAGGTTAAATGTAAGACCATTGAGGGCAATACCTAATGGGTTAATCTTGCATCTGCCCACAGTCCTTGGGTGTTATAAGGTGGCTTGGCCCAGGGACCACTTAGTGTAAGTGTTGGGCCCATAGAGTCCATGTGATGGGCTCAGGGGGTTCATTGGGCTTTCTAGTGAATTTGGCTAGGTTTTGTAACAAAGGCTAGGCCGAACCCTTGTGGCTGATGTGTAGATCAATGCTTGGGTCCCACATCATACAAGGAAGCCCAATTGTATAGCATTTTGGAAGGTTAAGTGAGTACATATACTTATTGGACCTAAAGCCCATTTCGAAGTAGGCTGATTTGATCAGCTAAAGTAGGGGGCGAATATGAGATTATATTAGCAGATAGGATAGGGTCCTAACCCTATCCACTTAGAGAGTCCAAATCTGAATACAGATTCAAATATGGAAAACTCCTGATAATATTGGGAGAGGGTTGATCTAATTTGCAGATAAGATAAAGGTCTATCCTTATCTCTTAAAGGGAATTCAGATCCAAATATGATTTGGATCAACAACTCCTAATAGGATTAGGAGCTAATCATTTTAAGGTTATAAAAGGAGAAAGGGGCGACAACTTTTAAAAGATCATCACATTCTCAAATCCAGAGAAAGAACATAGCACCGAGTGAAATTGCGTTATTTTCTCATTGCTGCCTCCTTCTTGCCGCCGCTATAACTGTCAGTTCGATCTCCTCCTTTTAGCAGGAACGATCAAGATTGAATCTTGATGTCAGCATTTAGAGAAAGGCTGATATGAAGTTGTGCTCATAGCCTCCAACGAATTCTTGTGAAGAGTTCGGTTTGTTGGACAAACAATGTTGATTCTGCTCCATCCTACACTCCGCCATTTTCAATGGGAACAATTTTTGGTTCCTTCTTTGGGCGTGAACACTCCATTGGGAGATACTATTTATCAGTATCAGGTATATCCCTCTCTTGCTTTTGGTTTCAGATCTGATTTGGTTTATGGTTCAAGATTGATTATTGAAAATGCAGATTTTGTAAAACTGGGAATGTGATTCTCAGATGAGGGGAGATGAATTTTTTTGAAATTTCGCCTAACCTACCTACAGGATTCGACCATCCATATTTCGACCATCCATATGATTGATCTCTAATCCCTTCAAAAATATACAAGCCATAAGCCATACTTGATCCCAATGGTTTAAACACACCACTAAAAGATGACTTTCTTCCCATGTAATAAAAGGTTAAAGAATTTAGTCTTCTAGTGTGTGTTGTATAAAAAGCTTTTGATTTTTGTTATTAGAATGTATATAAATTCTTTTAGGAAAAAAAATATGGAAAGTGTTTTTGAGTAACTATAAATTTCTTAAATTACCTTGTGGTTTAGTTGACGAAGACCGGAAAATTGACTAACACTATCGTTATTGTCTATGACAATTGACCGATAACAAAAAGACAAAAAAATTTATTTTATCTTTTATTCTTCTTCAAAATTTGAAAATAAAACATAAAAAAGGGGAAAGAAACATTGAACTCAGTGATTTCAGCGCTTACATCCCTGTCAGTTTTGCACCTAAAAACCCCTTTCATAACATCGAATTATGCCTGCCGGAGAATCTACTGTTTGGCCCGGAGAATCACTGGGAGGGGTGCCACCACCGCTGTTTTTCATTCGAAGGAAGTAGGGGATGAATGAGAGAGAATGACTATGGCCATTGTTGTTTTGCCAAAAGACTATTCGGCGGGGCAACGGGCCCTTCGTTCTCTCTCCCTCTCGGCACGGTCGTCGCAGGTGACGACAGCCACCGGCAAAGGGCTCCCTCCCTCTCTTTCTCTCTTCATCCCTTCGTTCTCTCTCCCCCATTCACCCTCGTCCCTGTTTCGTCACCGCTGCTGCAAAGTGGACCCCTCCACGCACTCGGTTACAGACAAGTGCTCTGACGCACTCGGATACAGACGAGTTACCATGCACTCGGGAACATGAATATAATGGACCAACTGACTCATCGAGGGCTTGCCAAGCTTGCTAAAGAATATGAAGGGCTCATTCATCTCTGGCTTGGCTTCTTCAAGTACAAGATAACATCTTGTCCAACCGGCCAGCCAATATCGCCATTAGGTACTTGACATACGACCGGTCGGGCATGGCCTTCTTTCACTACGGTCCCTTCTGGCGTCAGATGTGTAAGATCTGTGACATGAAGGTGTTTAGCCGCAAGCGGGCCGAGTCGTGGACATCTGTGCGTGAAGAGGTTGATTTTATTATTCGATTAGTAGCAGGAAAAGTCGGTTCCCCTGTCAACCACGGTGAGTTGGTATTCTCACTCACCATGAACATAACCTACCGAGCTGCTTTCGGGTCGGACATACGTCAAGGCTAGGAGAAGTTCGTTGCCATATTGCAGGAATTCTCGAAGCTCTTCGGGGCTTTCAACCTCGGCGATTTCATTCCCTGGCTTGGCGGTGCTCTCGACGATCTAGGCTCCGTCAAATATGAAAAGATGCAGAATCTTGGTCACTCCGATAACTCCAGGCAAGAGCAGAGCAAGATTGAAGCAGCTATTCATCAGCGATGATCAGTATAAGTGGAGCAGTAGCATAGATGAACGATCCGTTTCCACCATTTCTAGAGGCGTTAAAAAAATTGTGAGAATGGAGAGAGAGACCAGAGAGGGATAGAGGCGGAGGGGGAGGTATTAGAAGAGAGAGAGAGAGTGGGGGCTCAGGGTACGAGGGTAATATTGGGTTTTAAAAAAATTGTATAAGTCACGTGGATCACATGTGCATAAATTGTGATGGAACATTCACGGATGCTGTTGACGGGGATAGAGTTAGTCAATTGTTAGAAACAGTAAATAGTATTAATTAATTTTCAAACAGTAAAGAAATACTTAGTCAATTAACTAAACCAGGAGGATAGTTTAAGAAATTTACTTTTTTTTGTTTTGGGGGGAGGGGGCAAGAAAACGACTAAGTTGATCTCTTCATATAGAACACACGAACTCTAGGAATTCTTGTTCATGGGAACCAACATGGTGGTATTAATGTGACAATTGGTCGAGTTACAATTGGCATTGAATTCAGTCGACCTTTCAAGCCAAAGTGGAGTGGAACAACTGGTCTTATTTTTCAGGTATTTGATTGAAATTGCCAATTTTTGTGGCTCGTTTCTATTGGGATCCTTCATAAAGTGTTTATTTTTTCTCTTATTGGAACAACACGAGGATGAGGGCCAAACTTGTGGGGAAAAGTGTGTAATTGCTATAAATTTCAGTTTCTTAACATTACCCTGGATGCATTTCATTGTATTATTCAATTCTGTCTACTAATTCCATTTTCTCCTTCAGCATGCTAGTGCACGTGATGACAAAGGAAACCCCATTATTAAGGATTGCTATAGCAGTCCATTTACAACAAGGTATTAACATCTAAATTCTGCCCTTCTGGGCATTTTGAACTGCTACAATACATATTCATTATTATGTATTTAATTATGTTGTTGGCTTATGAGTTTTCTCTTATCCTTTACCTTTCAATCTTATTTTTTAGTGGGAATACTCATGACGACATGCTTGTTGCAAAAATTGAGTGTCTACACTGGATTTGGTGATCATGGGTCTTCAATGGTTACTTTTCAACTTGACCCTATGGTTTCCTCCATAGTTTTAAAACGAAAATGAGTATAATTTTGTGCTGCTTTTCTATTATTGAACTCTCATATTAATTTTAATTTTCTATTTTCTCTGCAGTTTGTCTTCAACATGGAACAATGATTACCTATTTTGCCCGAGTGGTTGTGTTTTATCAAAGTGAACGCCCATGCTAGGAAAAGTGTTAAAATTGATCCTGCATGCCTTGTTTTGAGGTAAAATATCCTATGTTGTTGTTCCTATGCATGGAAACCATTTCATTAGCAGACTCGTTTAATGGAACTGTTAGTCATTTTTCTTGATTGGGTGAAATATGAACTGGACAAGAAAACTGGCTCGATCAAGGTAACCAAGAAACCCTTTGTCTATCTTTTTTCTTGATTGAGCTCTCTCTTTATCCATAAGGTTTATTGTGCAGGTTGATCATGTATTGTATTCATCATTTGTCTACCCTCATAACTATGGGTTCATTCCACATACGCTCTATGAGGATAGTGATCCAATTATTGGATGTTTTGGTCCTGATTGAGGTATTATTCAAATTTTATGTTACTCATGTCAAAGTATTACATATATGAAGGTTTATTCCACATCCAAATGGGGAAATGGGTCCTCAGATATGGACCCTAGCATTTAGACTTCTTGTGTACCCATTACTTGGTCCATAACTAGATCTCTTTTGCCAGACTTGGGTTGTGCCAGACCAATTGAAACTGGGCATGGATCATTGATAGAAATAATAGATAAGTCTCAATAGAAACAACTTACTAGGAAAAGCTAAAATTTTGAAAGGTAAAAGTGGTAAAAAGATAATTCTTGGCAAAAATTATAAAAAAACTGAAATATAATTGTTGACGTTTGGTGTGGCTGAGTAATTCAACAGTCACAAGTTACTCCACTAAACTGCTCCACCATCTTGCCTGAAATTTAGGGACCACGCTCCCATTTTCTTCTCTATAAAAGGGAGCTTCCAGGGAGAAGATCTGTGCGTGGGTAGTGAGCATTAGAGAGCACTTATACAAAGAGGTTTGCAATCTGCAACCCAGAGATCTGAACTCCAGAAATCCTTCATTCGAGCAGTCTGCATATTCAGAGAACTCTGCAACTTATATAAGTCCGCAACTTAGAGAAGTTTGAACTTCTATAAAACTTCAATTGATGTTGTTATCTACTGGTTTCTCTGCCTTTGCAGCCTATGCCATGGAGTGCGTCAACGCTTTGTTAAAAGCATCTCGGCACTATTAAGGTGACCAGTTTGTAGTACTCTCATCAAGGATATGAATAAAGCAAGTTCTCCTTCCTCTCCCGTGGATGTAGGTCTCTTTGACTGAACCATGTAAATCTGGTGTCATCTTTACTTTTCTTTTTGCTTTATAATTCACATATTTCTCAATTGTTTTTGAGTTTGCTATCTGATCGCCATACTAATTAATCGGTAATTCAGAGTATTAATCCTAACAATAATAAACTGAAGTTCATATTGAATATAATTGGTGCCTGATGCTTGAAGCACGATCTAGTTTCTGACGTGCCTACATTTCAGAATGGGGTGTCCTTAAGTTGTTCTCATTGATGAAGCATGGTTCACTGATTCTTTATGGTGTTGCAAACATTTATAGGAACCAGTTCTTTTGAGATGTTTTCTTCATGCTAAAGCCATAGGCCTCATGCCTATGATTGACCAAGCATGTATTTTAGCTTACAAATTAATGTTCATTTAGCCTCTGAAAGGCTACAATATAATTTATTACAAAGCAATACCTCCTTGTTTTTTGTCAAAAATTTTGAATGTTCGATGGAGTGGCCTTAAATCCACCGTGAAAAGATGATTATATCTACAATTTAATAGGAGCCAAAGTTCTCTCTTGGACTAGAATGTGACTGCCTAAATTTTGTCAATGTTGTAGTGAGTGGAAATTTTGCTATGGCAAGGGAGGATTTCTTCCTATGTCAGTATATTTAGTAGAAGCTAGAAATATTTCTGTTAAGTTTGTAAACATGTCTACTCTTGTTTTGCCCAAGAAGGGTTTAATAGTCTAGTTGTTCATCTTGAACTACCCTGAGTGGATTTAGGATTTGGTTATTGTAGACCAATTCCATTCCAATAGATAACATCCTATTCAATTTTGAATATATATATATATATATATATATATATATATATATATATATATATATAAGTAGATCAAATTTGGGTCTAGAAGGTTTTTGATCCATTTGCAGCTTTATCCTAATAGCTATGGAAACATCTCATGTAAGTAACCAAGTGCAAAATGTCCAAATTATGGTGTGGCATATCAAATTAAATCAATTACAATGGTGTGCCCGTAGCAAATTAAATCAACGGTAGTTGTGTGCCCATCTATTATTATATATTAAAACAAAAATGACCACGTCAGATTGCTTCTCCTTGCTCCATTACCCCAAGGGAGAGCTCCTAGCCTCTCTTCGTTATTCTATTCTTTGCTCTATGAAGAAGCCATCTTAGTAGTCTCCTTTCTTTTTCCCACCTATCTCATGTTGCCATCTTAATAGTCTCCCCCACTCCCTTTCCCACCCCTTTCATAGTCAATCACATATCATAGTCATAATATAATAGAAAACCTTCGTTTTGACCAACCACAATAAAAACTTAAGAAACCTTCCTTCTAACGTGTAAAACATTTCTTTTACTTCCAAAATGGTTAGCTTTCAAGTTCGAGTTCTCAACTTCAAAACAAGGCAAAGCAAGTTCCTACTAGCACGTATATAGTTGATTCATCACCGGGTATCTTAATCACTTAATTTTTCCCTATTGTTTTGGAAAGGCAAGTGAACTAAGATAGCAAGAGAGGTAGAATGTTAAGAGTGTAGGAGCTTTACCTTAGATGGTGTGCTTTTAGATACCTATTAGAGAGTGTTGTTGTGCTCTTTGCATAAGACTCGGGACAGGGGGTGTGATCTGTCATATGTATGATATTTTTGAAACTGCCTTGCCTATTGTGTGCTTTATTTCTATAAATTTTTTAAACTTTTCATTTCATACCCACTTACTATAAAAGAGCGAATGCCACTTTCTGGAATTTTTATTGGACAAGTTTTACCCTTGTCTATCCATAAAAAGGTACCTATTCCACTTCTAGATACCTTTTTATGTAGTTTCATCCCCCACTTTTTAGTACCTTAATGCAAGCGTTTTCATCTCTCACGTTCAAAGAGATTGACGCTCCCACGATGGTTTATCTCCCAAAAACAGAATGACATTTGGAGGGTTCTGTAGTCACAGTGATGTCCAGTGTTTTAAAATCAGAACCCTTTTTCTTTTCCTTTGTTTTCTTTTTGATTTTTTCCAGCAAGGAAAGCATGGAGGTGGAGGTGGAGGCTGAGAAGATGCAGCTGAGATTAGCAGCCACAACACTGGAGGTCCTGGAAAATTCGACGAAGATGGTGATGCTGAGGGAGAGCAAGAGGACGATGATGATGACGGGAAGAAGAAGAAGAAGAAGAAGAAGAAGAAGAAGAAGAAGAAGAAGAAGAAGAAGATGAAGAAGATCATAGACATATAGCTGAGCAAATCAGAGAAATGGAAGTGCGAGTTCTTCTCACACACCTTCCCTCTCTTTTCCATTTTGTCATCAAGTTTCCTATATCTATACTTGAAAAATTTTCTAGGTTGACTTGGGTATTGCCTCAAATTTAAGTGAGTCACCATTACCAATGATTTAGTAATGGTGCCTCCATTGTTTTGAATAGAGAAACAATGATAAGGGCATGCATTTGTGCATTTCGACAACTTGGGTTTTCGCTAATTGTGTGTTTCTTTGTTGCAAAATAACTAAATTAATTAGTACCAATTTGAGCATTGAAACCTCATCCATCTATATGACTCAGGTGCACCGAGTTAATTCCTCAGCCAGCTCTTGGCTCAATTTTAACAGTTTATGGAGGATACCTCATACCTATATCAATTTTAATTACAGTGTTTTCCTTTTTTCTTTTTCTCTTTAATGTTGACATTCATAATTGAGTGCCAGGTCAAAATTAAGCAAACTGATCTCTTTCTTGAACATAACTAACCACTATATTGTGAACTACAATTATGAAGAAATTTCAATATCTACATTCATTTTGGCAGATTGTCTTCAAAGAGGATTTTGGAACAGAAGGACGTGGTGGATATTTTGATGAGTATGGGTATGTACTCTGGATTCTTGTGATATCCTTGTAAGTTTCAGAGTTTGCAATTCTTGTTTTTGCTTACTTCTTAAAGAAAATATCTACTTTCAAAAGCATTTGATAATCATAGTTGCTCCACCTTCTCCAAAAAATAATAATAAATAAACAAAGTAAATAGAACTGTTTTCTTTATAGGTAAACCATCACTTGTTGCGAGCACATTACTAGAAAAGGAATCACATCCTCTATAGCTAAGGTGTCACCACTCTTATTGGCTTCTCAATATTTGTACTTCCATGGAAATTGGGAATCAATACAAGCATACATTTATTCTTTATAATAAATGATTCATTATTGTACTTTGGGATTTCTGTATTTCAATTCAGACAGGTTCATTTATCTGAAAGATTTTTAATCCTTATTTTGCTATTGGATTGTGTACTCCCACTCAATTAAACTTTTTTTGTTGTTTCGATAGAATAATACGTGATATCATTCAAAATCATTTGTTGCATGTAACTCTAGGATCTTTTCTTCGCCATTATTGAAAAATGATTCTTTTTCTATTATAATATGGTAATATTCAGTTGCAATGTGAAACTTAAATCTAAAAGTTTCTTTTTGTTGTCTGTTAAGTCACATGCTTGTTGTTTCCCATCAATTGTAGGTTCTATGCTTGGTTGCCATGGAGAAACCTGTTTCTCTTAGACCTAAGCACATCAGAGTTGAGAAAGTGAAGGTATTGATCATGATTGGTTTAGAATACAGTATTCAAGGATCTGACTTGAACCAAAACCGAACCAGATCTGAACCAAAAGAGAAGGGAAGGGATATACCTGATCCAGAGAAACAATATCTCCCAACGTCGGTGTTCACGCCCAAAGAAACTCCCAAGAACCGCTCCCACTGAAGATGACACAGTGATAATGAAGCAGAACCAACAGTGTTTGTCCCACGGACCAGGTCCTTCTGAAGAACTTGATGGAAGCAATGAGCACCACACACGATCAGCCTTTCAGCAAAGATTGATATCCAGAACCTTTCTTGATCTTTTCCTCATAGAGAAAACGAATTGGCAGTAGATGGCGGCGGCTGCTGGAGGAGAGAGCTAGAGCAGAAGGTGGCGAATAGCTTTCTTCTCTCTAGGGTTTTCTCTGAGATCCCATCTCAAGATGTAGTGTGTTTTACGAATACCCTTAAGGTTCGAATTCTTGTAATTCGAAATTAGGGTTTCTCCTCTTTTCTTAGTGATTAAGAAACCTCCTAATCTCATAGGAGTTATCCTAATCCAAATCTGTGTTTGGATAAGGAGTATTCTTAATCCTATCTGCAGATTAGATCAGCCCACTCCTGATCTTATCAGGAGGTTACCAGATTCAAATCCTAATTTGAATTTGGTCTCCATGAGTGGATAAGGTTAAGACCCAATCCTTTTTGGCTTGACCTAACCTCAGATCCGCCCCTTTAAGTGACTGATCAAATTAGCCTAGTTCGAAATGGGCTGTTAGAGTTAGTCGAATAAGGGTAGATTAGTCAACTCACCTTGGTTAAGTTATGAGCTTATGTGGCAGTCTTATTAGAGGTTCTCTGTCCCATACTTAAGTAGGGGCAGTTTAGTCCTTGTACATTTAATTAGAAGCCTAATCACTATTAAGAGGTCGACTGATAGGGTTTAGCTATCAGGTTCGACAGTTTTTTCATCTTCTTCTTCTTCTCTTCTCCTTCTTCTTCTCCTTCTCTTTCCTCTTCTCCTTACTGGTTTGGACTACTGTAGCTACAGTAGAAACATGGTATCAGAGCGTGACAATTTCAGTTTGTGACCTGTTTCAGTTCGTGACAACTTCAGTTCGTGCTTCAGCTTTCTCCTTTTCTTCTCTGGGTTGTCAATGGAGAAAAGTGGTTCGTCCCAGGCCTGAAACATCACAACTCTTCTTTTTTCTGGTGCACAGAACCTCCTTTCCTAAGAAAACAACTTCAGCAGTGAATGGTTGGCTGAAGCTCCCAAACGAAGGTTGGTTATCTCTCCTCTGTGTGCTGTTGGTATTTCTAGGTTGAAAATCTTCAAGAACTTGAGAGGACTGATCAGAACCTAGAGAACTAGGTTGGTTGTTGCCTTGGTTCTTGGAAAAATTCCAAGAACAGGTTGTGTTTACAGTAACCAAATGGTGTAAGGGCTGCTACTGTAGGTGGCCGAATGGTGCAATGTGTAATGCAATGGTACTAGTTGAGTTTTTGTTGGTCTTGTGGTGCCCTCTTAAAAGCGTTAAAGAAAGTCTGTATTGTGTGACAGCTATGGCTGTGTGGTGGTGCTTGTGATGCACAAACTCTGTTGAGTAGTTGTAAGAGAGCTTTCATGTGGTTAGTAAGTGCTGAATTAATGTCGGTGTAGTCTGTGTTTTTTTTTGTGAAATCAGTAGTGGTGTGGATAAGAACAAAGGCGCATGTATCTATCATTGTGTTTAGGGATTGCTATAGGTTTTGGAACATCAAACTCTTGACAACAACACTTAATTGGTGATTGGGAATTCAGATTAGAGGCAGCATTGAAAGAGTATCATGGCAGCAATGGGAGATGGCTGTAGTGATCAGAAACCTAGTGTGGTGGTTTCCTCTGATTATCTAGGTGTACAGATGACCTCAGTTAAACTGAATGGTGAGAACTATGTTCCATTGGCCAAGTCGGTGGAAGTTTTTCTCAAGGCAAAGAGAAAAGTGAAGCATGTGAAAGAAGATAAACCACCGGCTGACTCTCCAGGGTTTGATGATTGGGAACAGGAGGATGCTCAAATCATGACATGGCTATGGAACAATATGGAACCCAAAATAAGTGCCAACTTCATGTTCTTAGATACAACTAAGGACATATAGGAACATGCCAAGAAGCTGTATTCTGGGCAAGATAATACTACAAGGGTATATTAGCTCTATCAGGAGTACTTTGGTCTGCAACAAGGAAATAAAACCCTAGAAGAGTACTATGCCAGTATGAAGAACCTCAGAAATGAACTCAATGTCTATCATCCTCTCACTCCAGATGTTAAGGTTCGGCAACAACAGAGGGAACAACTAGATGTCACAAGGTTCTTAGTGGGGTAGAAATCAGAGTATGAACCAGTTAGAGCCCAAATATTGGGGGGCTCTACCCTTCCTACACTTGAGGAAGTGTTTGCTCGGCTTTGCAGGATTTCTTTGGGACAAACAGAGAATCCCACACAGTCTGATAGATCGGCTTTTGTGACAGCCAGAGGAGGTGGACGTGGTACGAAAGGGGGAGGACCTGCCTTCTGAGGAGGTCGTGGTGGTTCCATATTTGGCCGTGGTGGTGGTCGTGACTCAGGGGGAGGCCGTGACAAAGAAAAAGGTAGCTCTATAAGGAAGTATACCCACTGTGGCAGGGAAGGACATTCCGTAAACTTCTGTTATGATCTTCATAGCCGCCCTCCCTCTAAATGGGCCAATCATGTTGTTGCTGGTGGGGTTGATGTCAGTGATAATCAAAAGGCAGACCTAACTCCTTCCACATCTACATCTGTTTCCGGAAGGGAGATGGTGGGTGTACCGCGTGATGAGTATGAGCGGTTCCTTTAGTCCACTTCACAGCACACTACTGCTACTCTTGCCCACTCAGGTATAGCTTGCTTGTCATCTAAAACCTCTCCTTGGATTATTGACTCTGGAGCCTCTGATCACAGACTGGGACTCCATGTGTGTTTTCTTCTCTCTCTAAAACTTCCACATCTCAAACTGTTACCTTTGCCAATGGTTCCTCCTCTCCCATCTGTGGTGTTGGCAATGTTGACATGGCTTCTCTTTCTTTATCATCTGTTCTATATGTCCCTAAGTTTCTATTCAATCTTATGTCTATTAGTAAATTAACCAAGACTCTTAACTGCTCTGTTACTTTTTTCCCTTCCTCTTGTGTTTTTCAGGATCTCAGGACGGGGAAGAAGATTGGTGGGGGGCATTGTATTACCTTGACGGTGGTGGATCGTCAGTTGCACTTCAGACTTCACTCACTCCTCTACAGTGGCATTGTCGACTGGGACATCCTTCTCTCAAGGCACTCAAGATACTAGTTCCGTCTTTGAGTCATTTGTTAGTGTTACAGTGTGAGTCGTGTCAGTTTGGGAAACATCGTCGTGTTTCCTTAAGTCCTAGAGTTGAAAGTCGTATGTTGAGTCCTTTTGCTTTGGTTCATTCAGATGTTTGGGGCCCGATCAAAATAGAGTCTTATAATGGTTACAAGTATTTTGTCACTTTTATTGATGATTGTTCAAGAATGACATTGATTTATTTAATGAAAGAAAGGAGTGAATTATTTTCCATTTTTAAAAAATTCCATGCTGAAATACGTACACAATTTGGTGTTCCAATCAAAGTTCTTCGTTCAGATAATGGTCGTGAATATTTTCTAATTTCCTTTCAACAGTATTTAGAACAGCATGGCATCATTCATCAAACTTCTTGTGCATCCACTCCTCAACAAAATGGGGTGGCTGAACGGAAGAACCGTCATCTCCTTGAAACAGCTCGATCTATTCTTCATCATATGAGTGTTCTTAAACGGTTTTGGAGTGATGCTGTACTTACTGCGTGTTTCCTCATTAATCGGATGCCCTCCTTTATTCTTCATGGTCGGTCTCCCTTCTCTATCTTGTTCCCCACCTTGTCTCCCTTTCCATTAACACCTCGTATCTTTGGCTGTGTGTGCTTTTTCACAATCTGAGTCCTGGAATAGACAAGTTGGATGCACGCACCATTAAGTGTGTCTTTCTTGGCTACTCTCGGACTCAAAAAGGGTACAAGTGTTACAATCCCATTACTCGGAAGTGCTATGTCTGTCCTGATGTCACCTTTTTTGAGTCTGTTCCCTTCTTCTCAGGAACTGAAGCATATTTGTCTCCACCTTTACTTCCTCTTCCTCTTCCGGTCAGTGATCCCGTTCCGGGTGTTTCTGTTGGAGTTGACTCGTCACCTCATCCAGTGCAGATCCCTACTGAACGACCACCAATTTGGCAAGTGTATACACGTTGAACGACACCGGCCCTTCCTCCAGTTTCTACCTTGTCCACGGATCCTGTCGTTGTTCCTGTTGCTGAACCTTCAGGACTTGACCTACCCATTGCCTTAAGGAAAGGTAAACGTGGTTCTACTCTCCATCCCATTTCCAATATTGTTTCAGTATCTCGCCTTTCCGCCTCACATCGCCAGCTTGTTTCACTATTGTCATCTATTTCCATACCTAAAAATGTCCAAGAGGCTCTTAGTTCACCTGGGTGGAGGCAGGCAATGGAGGAGGAACTCTCTGCTCTTAAGCATACTCACACGTGGGAGCTCACTACTCTTCCTCCTGGTTAGCATGTTGTGGGTTGTAAATGGGTGTATACTGTTAAATACTTGCCAGATGGTAGTGTGGAGTGTCTGAATGCCAGACTTGTTGCTAAAGGGTATTCACAGTTGTATGGAGTGGACTATATGGAGACCTCTCCAGTGGCTAAGATTAGCTTTGTCCGTGTGTTAATTTCCCTAGCAGTTATGTATGATTGGCCCTTATTTCAACTTGACATAAAAAATGCCTTCTTTCATGGTGACCTTATAGAGGAGGTATATATGGAGCAACCACCTGGGTTTGTTGCTTAGGGGGAGGCTAGTAAGGTGTGCAAACTGAAAAAGGCAATTTATGGGTTGAAACAATCGCCCCGTGCTTGGTTCGGGAAGTTTAGTGAAGTGGTGAATTTTGGAATGAAACAATGCCAGGTTGATCACTTAGTGTTCAGCTATGACTCAGAAGTTGGAAAGATTTTATTAGTGGTCTATGTGGATGATATTGTCATAACTGGCAGTGACAAATTGGGGATCGACAAACTCAAGGTCTTTTTGCAAAATCATTTTCAAACAAAAGACCTTGGAACATTGAAGTATTTCTTGGGTATAGAAGTTGCTAGATCAAGACAAGGTGTAAACCTGTGCCAAAGAAAATATGTTCTCGATCTATTGGATGAAACAGGACTGTTAGGTGCAAAACCGACTGAGACTCCTATGGAACCAAATGTTAAGTTGAGCAGTGATACAGGGGAAATATTTGATGATCCTGGAAGGTATAAACGACTAGTGGGGAAGTTGAACTATTTGACTATTACGAGACCAGACATCTCCTTTGCAGTCAGTGTGGTGAGCCAATTTATGCAAAACCCTCGTATATCTCACTGGGATGCAGTTCTTAGAATTGTAAGATATTTGAAGGGAGCTCCGGGCTGTGGGCTATTGTATAAACCAGGAGAAAAATTTGTAGTTGGGTACACGGATGCAAATTGGGTGGGCTCTGTGTCTGATAGAAGACCTACTACAGGTTACTACTGCACATTTCTTGGAGGAAATCTTGTGACGTGGAAGAGTAAAAAGCAGACGGTTGTGGCTAGAAGTAGTGCTGAAGCCGAGTACAGAGCCATGGCACACACTACAGGTGAATTAGTGTGGTTGAGGAATCTCCTACAAGAAATCGGGTTCCACATGGATAAATCTATGAAGTTGTATTGTGACAATCAAGTTGCACTCCATATCTCATCCAACCCTGTTTTTCATGAGAGAACAAAGCACATAGAGATTGATTTCCACTTTGTGAGGGAAAATGTTCTTACTGGAGAGATAAGCACAGAACATGTAAGATCAGGTGATCAGTGGGCAGATTTGTTTACAAAAGCCTTAAGCTCAAGGAGAGTGAACTATATATGTAACAAGCTGGGATTATATGACATATATTCTCCAGCTTGAGGGGGAGTGTTAGAGTTAGCCGAATAAGGGTAGATTAGTCAACTCACCTTGGTTAAGTTATGAGCTTATGTGGCAGTCTTATTAGAGGTTCTCTGTCCCATACTTAAGTAGGGGCAGTTTAGTCCTTGTACATTTAATTAGAAGCCTAATCACTATTAAGAGGTCGACTGATAGGGTTTAGCTATCAGGTTCGACAATTCTTTCATCTTCTTTTTCTTCTCTCTCCTTCTTCTCCTTCTCTTTCCTCTTCTCCTTACTAGTTCGGACTACTGTAGCTATAGTAGAAACATGGGCTTTAGGCCCAATATGCATCAAGTGCTCAATAGGCTTCCAAATTGTGGCCCAGTTGGGCTTCTTTGTATGGCGTGAGACCCAGCATTGATCTACACATCAGCCACATGGGTTCGGCTCAGCCTCTGTTACAAGGCCTAGCCGAATTCAGTAGAAAATCCAGTGAGCCCCTTGAGCCCTTCACATGGACTCTATGGGCCCAACACTTACACTAAGTGGTCCCTGAGCCAAGCCATCTTATAAAAACCTAGGGACTGTGGGCAGATGCAAGATTAGCCCATCATGTATAAATCTAAATGGCCTTACACTTAAACTCTCAGCCCATAATGATCCAAAACACTGCCCGACAAGAGAGGACCTCTCCCTCAACTGTAAGGCACAGTGCTGCACTCTCCTCTAGGATGGACCCCGGGGATTAAAACCTTTATGCAAAAGAGTTGAAACCATACATATATATTATATCATAAATATATTTTACAAAACAAAATTCCAACGGTTGAAATCGACTGCCGGAAATTTTGGTTTCCATCAGAGAGAGTGCATCATCGATCATTACCTTTGTCCGACAAAGGGGCTGATCCTGTCACTATGATCACCCACTCAGATGGGTTCATGAACCATCCCAACATACCCAAGTTTTGACCCCCTCTAAGGATCTCACTGATTGGCATATCAAAGGCAGCCCAATCCGCCACCTAGTGCAGTATCATAATCGAGTATAGGGGTCAGGTGTAACTTTCCAGTTTTGCCCACTCATCACCAAGGTCTAGGGCAATACTGGAAATCTGGTCTGTTTCAAGGTTTCAAGTTGAACCCTCACTGCATGTACCTCGAGTCTCACCCTGGCGGCTGAGACAAGCCTCCCCAACCAACTTGGTGGCACATCAGTGTCAGCCTTATCAGGATAAGTCTCCCCAGACCGACCCACTGACTGTTAACATTTTAAACTAACACGAGTCTCATTAAGTGTCTAGTTTAAGAGTCTTACACAGAAACATACCATACAATATGAATCAAACATGCACTTTATTCATTTACACTAAATGTCTAAAGTACATCAAAACCGATTGGAGCTAAAGGCATACAAATTGTCTAACAACTCCCATTTGCACTTAGGTCCAATCTAGTACAAGCCGGAGTCCAACGCTTTCCACGTGTTTCTCAAACACTTTCTGTGTGAGTGGCTTAGTCAATGGGTCTTCCACATTATCCGCTGATGCTACCCTCTGAATCAGGACGTCCCCTCTGCCAACAATCTCCTGCAGTACATGGTACTTCCTCTCGATGTGCTTTGACTTCGAGTGGGCTCGAGGTTCCTTAGCCTGGGCGATCGCTCCATTGTTGTCACACAACAACGGGATGGGTGATGTGCTGGACGGAATCACTCATAATTCATGAATGAACTTTTTCATCCACACGGCTTCTTTGGCAGCTTCACTTGCGGCAATGTACTCCGCTTCGGTCGTGGAGAATGCCGTGGACCCTTGTTTGCTGCTTTTCTAGCAAACAGCACACGATCCTATCATGAAAATATATCCAGATGTAGACTTTCTATCATTTTGATCCGACTGGAAATCGACATCAGTATACCCTTGGGTTCGTAGTGAACTACCATTGAATACCAGATAAAACTCTTTTATTCTTCAAAGGTATTTGAGTATGTTTTTCATAGCAGTCCAATGCTCCTGCCCTGGGTTGGCCTGAAACCTGTTTACCATACTTACCGCCTGAGCAATGTCAGGGTGAGTGCACAGCATGGCATACATGATGCTCCCTACGGCTGAGGCATAGGGAATGTCTTTCATGCCCTCAATCTCCTAAGAAGTCTTGGGAGACATCTTCTTGGAGAGAGTGACTCTGTGCCTGAAAAGAATGTTTCCTTTCTTGGAGTTCTCCATGTTGTACCTTTTGACAATTTTGTCAATGTAAGCAGTCTGGGATAATCCTATTATCCGCTTCAATTTATCTCTATAGAGTCGAAGACCCAGTATATAGGAGGCTTCTCCAAGATCTTTTATGGAGAATTGCTGCGAAAGCCACACCTTGACCGAAGTCAACATTCCTACATCATTCTCAATGAGTAGGATATTGTCCACATACAACACCAAGAAGGTAACCTTATCCCCACTGGACTTCCTATAAACACATGGCTCATCCGGATTCTGCTCAAAGTCAAATGATTTGATGCTAGAGTCAAAACGGATGTTCCAACTCCTAGAAGTTTGCTTAAGTCTATATATGGATCTATTAAGTTTACATACCATGTGTTCCTGACCAGCAGCAATGAAGCCTTGCGGCTGCTGCATGTAGATATCATCACTAAGATCTCCATTCAGGAACGTGGTTTTGACATCCATCTGCCAAATCTCGTAGTCATGGTATGCTGTTACAGCTAGTAGGATCCTAATGGATTTAAGCATGGCCACGGGCGAAAAGGTTTCCTCATAGTCGATGCCCTTTTTCTAACTATACCCTTTCGCCACCAAACGAGCTTTGTAGGTCTCAATCTTGCCACCGGGGCCCTTCTTCCTCTTATAGATCCATTTGCAACCAATTGCTTTTACCCCGGAGGGAGGATCTACTAGAGTCCAAACTCCATTGGCCTCCATTGAGTCCATCTTGGCTCTCATGGCCTCCACCCACTTCTGGAAATCTATATCCAATATAGCTTTCGCTTAAGTCACGGGATCCTCCTCACTAGTCAAGGCTTCCACCAGGTAACTATCCTGGTCATAACCATAACGGACTGGTGGCCTGGATACCCGGGTGGATCTTCTAAGTTGGTCACTACTTGGAACTTGTGGGACACCTCCCACTGCTCCTGAGCTCTCCTCATCAAGAACTATTTCCTGACGATGGGTCCAAGATGTAATCGGTCTCTAAGAACTTGGCATTTCGACTACAGAACACTTTCTGCTAACTTTGGTCATAGAATAGATAACCCATCGAATTCTTTGGGTAGCCTACAAACAGGCAACGACTAGTCTTGGATTCCAACTTGTCCGCACTCGTTCTTTTAACGTGCGCAGGACAACCCCAAATCTTCAAGTGTCTGACACTTGGTTTCTTTCTGGTCCAAAGTTCATATGGATTTTTCGGAACCGATTTGGTTGGAACCCGATTTAGCACGTAGATAACAGTCTCTAATGCATATCCCTTAAAGGATGCGGGTAATTCTGAGCGTGTGAGAAGTGACCGGACCATGTCTAACAATGTCCTATTCCTCCCCTCTGAAACACTGTTATGCTGTGGTGTAGCAGGAGGAGCTAACTGTGATATTACCCCGTTGGCCTTCAAGTAGTCCCTAAATTCGTTAGAGAGATACTCGCCACCTCGATCTGATCGAAGGGCCTTAATTTCTCTCCCTAACTGTTTCTCGACTTCTTGTCTGAACTCCTTGAACTTTTCAAAGGATTCGAACTTCTGTCTCATTAGGTACATGTAACCATACTGCGAGTAATCATCGGTGAAGGTGATGAAATACACGTGTTGGTTACGAGTCCTAACACTCAGGGGACCACATACATCAGTATGTATAAGGTCAAGCGTGCCTGCACATCTTTCAGGCTTACCGTTAAATGGTTGTTTTGTCATCTTACCTCGGAGGCAAGGCTCACAAGTGGAAAGATCTTCTACGGTTAGAAAATCCAAAGGACCATCCCTTACCAGCCTTGTGATTCAGTCAATACCGATATGGCCAAGTCGGTAATGCCATAGGCACGTGGGACTAACTATATCACGAGTTCTTTTCTTGGGGATTTCGACCGACGTAGTTTTGGCTAAGTTAGTTTTTAGAGAAGGACGTAGAACATAGAGACCGTTCTCCAGTTCCCCGCATGTGATGAATTTATTGTTCCTTTTAATAGTAATCATATTACTAAAATAGACAGTATATCCATCAGCACACAGTTTGGAAACAAAAATCAAATTTCTTCTTAAATTCTGTACATAAAGACAATCCTTAAGTACAAGAATTCCTTCTCTAAAGACTAATTCTACGGTTCCTATCGCCGTAGCTGCAACACTTGTAGAAGTTCCCAAGTAAAGTGTCACTTCCCCTTCACTCAACCTTTTGCTTACTTTGAACCCCTACAGTGAATTACACGCATGTGTTGAAGCCCATGACATAGAAGTAACTAACAGATTAGTCTCTATGACACACGTTTCGAGATTACCTTTCTTAGATTCCAGGTAGCCGGGACAGTTCCTCTTCTAGTGGCCGACCTGCTTGCAGAAGTGACAGACATCAGATGCCTTGTCTTTCTTTTGTTTCTTAGATTTGGTGGCCTTTTTCTTGGGCTTTCTCTTTGTCATCCTCTTCTTGCCAGATTTGCCAGCTTCAACAAGCATGGCTATCGGCTCATCCTTCTTAATCAGTTCTTCGGCTCGTTGCAACATATTGCTGAGCTCTTGCAAATTGACGTTCAGCTTGTTCATGTTAAAATTCATGATGAACGGATTGAAGGACGAAGACAAGGAGTTAAGAATGGTGTTTATCTGTGTGACCAGATCTAGCCCGGACCCAAGGGCCTCCAGCTCGTTTATGTAACCCATCATCCGGAGACAATGGTCATGAACTTGCTGCCCCTTGGTCATCTGTGCGGTCATGAACTTCTTCAGGACCTTTTGGCGAGTAGAACGATTTTGCTCTTCGTACATAGTCTTTAGACTATCCAATATGTCTTTGACGAGTTCGATCTGATCGAACTGCCTTTTTATCGGATTATCTTGAGAGGTTATGATATAGCAGCGGGCTAGGGAGTTTTTCTCCTCCACACTCTTGGTAGTCCCTCCTGTGGGCTTTTGAAGCCCTGTCTCCTGGACGTTTCGGTGCTGGATTCTTTGCCACCTTATCTAAATTTTCTGAAGTCAGGACCAACATAAGGTTTCTACTAGTCGGCATAGTTTGGGCCCTTAAGCTTATTATCGTCGAGAAGTTTTGTAAATTGACCGTTTTCCATTTTCTGGTAAAATAGCAAAACATTAGTCCACAATCGTAGATTGATTCAAATAACCTACATAGATATGGCTTTTAATCTATGCTCCATTTCCATTTATTCATCTCTGAGATTTCCCTCCCATCTCAGTGACAGAAATGGCGAAATGTCTCTAGAAATGTGGGAAATCACATAGGGTGCATGAAGCCATTTTAGGGTAAACCTTTCCGTCCAGTGAGTGCTCACCCATCATATTCGAGTTACGCCAAGGTACCGTGAGAGTTCCCATTTTCTAGTGAAGCCCCTCCCACATCGGTCTATGACACCCCTATCATCTTACGAAACACTCTAACAGATCCAATAGCAAATGGATAGCCTAATTTTATGGTGCGTTTCCTCGTTATTGAAGGACCCATCGTCGTGCTAATGACGAAAGCCTTTAGAGAGTTCATCACATGAATCTCCCTATCACATGCACTCATATTGTTGGAGGGAACAAAATTTACGCCCTAGTTAATTTAGGTCAAACCAAAGTGGCTCCCACTGACTTTCATAAAGTCAAATTTCTGGTGGCCCAAATCGGCTAGGATTTCCGCATGCGTCCCTTTTTAGGGTTGTGGGGCCCACCACAAAGGGAGGGGTCATCCAATGACCGTAAGGGACACCATGGCAATGATGTGCATTCAGCCATGGTGTGCGCAAGAACCACTATCGCATCATCATGGGCCAAGTGCTTATGGCCCATGGTCGCAGCACATCATACATCCATACATCACATGCAATGGAAGAATTGATCCAATCAATCACTTGCTGTAAAGCTCATTAATAAGCCCATTTAAAAGTCTATAATATTAACAATTAACATTATCTAGGTATATGGGCTGAATAGCGGTTAGTAGTTCGGCCCATATAGCTTTCACAAAAAAGTGGGCTTATGCAGTTTTAACTCTTTAAAACTGGGTTTTACAGGTTGGGCCGAATTGATTCTTACAATTAAAGCATTAGTTTCAGACCTGAAAGTGGGTGAAAATATGGCTGAAAACAGTCTCCTTTGAACCCTAGATTCGGTCCAAACAGCTTTGGTCCAATCTGGTTCGAAATGGTCCGAAACTAATTTTCAATTCAAGAATCAATTTCAAGAAAGATTTGAAATTAACAAATCGGATCACAGACAATCATAAATCAGATATGGGGCTGTTCGTACTAAATCCACCTACAAAACAGAGATTATGAAACAAGGTTGCAGTTTCATAAACTGCAAAAACACAGATTGCGATAGCGATATCTGCGAATCTCTAGCACTGCCGCCAACTTCAATCAAGAAATAAAAAAAAATAGAAATCCTAATTTCTATTAATTAATTACAACATGATTGAATCCTATACATTCAGTCTAGAAAGAAAAAAAATTAATTACAGACGGAACGAATAGAATACTGCTAAAAGAATGCGCAGACATTCTGCGTTGAAACTGCACTTCGATCTCCATGTACGAACTGCCCAATAAATAAAGAAATAAATAAAGAACAATTCTAAATCAATTTCAGATTTATAAAGTTAATTTCAGATCAATCGCCCTACATCCAAAAACAATTTTCTAGAAAGAAAATTCAATCTGTGCAAATTCGGGTAGAACACCTTCTGCCCATTTGCGCAGGTTCAGATATGATTTTATTTGATTCAAGATTCAAACCTGGCTCTGATACCACTGAAAGAATGGTAAGATCCATCATATGGACGCCAAAAAGGTGCGGAATGGGTGGGCGAATTTCAAAAATTTCTTACCTTTTTTCCAACTGGGAATCATATTCCCTAAAATTTAGAATACAGTATTCATGGATCTGACTTGAACCAAAACCGAACCAGATCTGAACCAAAAGAGAAGGGAAGGGATATACCTGATCTGGAGAAACAATATCTCCCAATGTCGGTGTTCACGCCCAAAAAAACTCCCAAGAACCGCTCCCACTGAAGATGACACAGTGATAATGAAGTCCCAGCAGTGTTCGTCCCACGAACTAGGTCCTTCTGAAGAACTCGATGGAAGCAATGAGCACCACACACGATCAACCTTTCAGCAAAGATTGATATCAAGAACCTTTCTTGATCTTTCCCTCATAGAGAAGACGAACTGGCAGTAGATGGCGGCGACCGCTGGAGGAGAGAGCTAGAGCAGAAGGTGGCGAATAGATTTCTTCTCTCTAGGGTTTTCTTTGAGATCCCATCTCAAGATGTAGTGTGTTCTGCGAATACCCTTAAGGTTTGAATTCTTGTAATTCGAAATTAGGGTTTCTCCTCTTTTCTTAGTGATTAAGAAACCTCCTAATCTCATTAGGAGTTATCCTAATCCAAATCTGTGTTTGGATAAGGAGTATTCTTAATCCTATCTGCAGATTAGATCAGCCCACTCTTAATCTTATCAGGAGGTTACCAGATTCAAATCCTAATTTGAATTTGGTCTCCATGAGTGGATAGGGTTAAGACCCAATTCTTTTTGGCTTGACCTAACCTCAGATCCGCCCCTTTAAGTGACTGATCAAATTAGCCTAGTTCGAAATGGGCTTTAGGCCCAATATGCATCAAGTGCTCAATAGGCTTCCAAACTGTTGCCCAGTTGGGCTTCTTTGTCTGGCGTGGGACCCAAGCATTGATATACACATCAGCCACATGGGTTTGGCCCAGCCTCTGTTACAAGGCCTAGCCGAATTCACTGGAAAACCCAGTGAACCCCTTGAGCCCATCACATGGACTCTATGGGTCCAACACTTACACTAAGTGGTCACTGGGCCAAACCATCTTATAAAAACCCAGGGACTGTGGGCAGATGTAAGATTAGCCCATCAGGTATAACCCTAAATGGCCTTACACTTAACCTCTCAGCCCATAAGGATCCAAAACACTGCCCGACAAGAGAGGACCTCTCCCTCGACTGCAAGGCACAGTGCTGCACTCTCCTCTAGGATGGACCCCGGGGATTAAAACCTTTTTGCAAACGAGTTGAAACCGTACATATATATTATATCATAAATATATTTTGCAAAACAAAATTCCAACGGTTGAAATCGACTGCTGACAGTTTTGGTTTCCATCAGAGAGAGTGCATCCTCGATCATTACCTTTGTTTGACAAAGGGGCTGATCCTGCCACTATGATCACCCACTCAGATGGGTTCATGAACCATCCCAACATACCCAGGTTTTGACCCCCTCTAAGGATCTCACTGATTGGCATATCAAAGGCAGCCCAATCCGCCACCTAGTGCAGTATCATAATCGAGTATAGGGGTCAGGTGTAACTTTCCAGTTTTGCCCACTCATCACCAAGGTCCAGGGCAATACTGAAAATCTGGTCCGGTTCAAGGTTTCAAGTTGAACCTTCACTGCATGTACCTCGGGTCTCACCCTGGTGGCTGAGACAAGCCTCCCCAACCAACTTGGCGGCACATCAGTGTCAGCTTTATCAGGATAGGTCTCCCCAGACCGACCCACTGGCTGTGAATATTCTAAACTAACACGAGTTTGATTAAGTGTCCGGTTTAAGGGTCTTACACAGAAACATACCATACAACATGAATCAAACATGCACTTTATTCATTTACACTAAATGTCTAAAGTACATCAAAACTGATTGGAGCTAAGGGCATACAAACTGTCTAACAATTTTGCTTTTGGATTGTGTACTCCCACTCAATTAAACATTTTTGTTGTTTCGATAGAATAATACATGATATCATTCAAAATCATTTGTTGCATGTAACTCTAGGATCTTTTTTTAGCCATTATTGGAAAATGATTCTTTTTCTATTATAATATGGTAATATTCAGTTGCAATGTGAAACTTAAATCTAAAAGTTTATTTTTGTTGTCTGTTAAGTCGCATGCTTGTTGTTTCCCATCGATTGTAGGTTCTCTGCTTGGTTGCCATGGAGAAACCTGTTTCTCTTGGACCTAAGCACATCAGAGTTGAGAAATTGAAGGTATTGATCATGATTGGTTTACAAGTTACATTTCCATTTCTTATCTTGTCTATAAAATCCATATTTCCAATAGTTGTCCAAAAGTTTCCACCCATTTCCCTGTCTTGGAGAAATATCTTGACCAAGAATAATAGATTACTAGACCCATTCTACTTTTGGATTTGCTTTTTTCTTAAGTACTCAATTGAACACCTAATCAAAAGCATAGGCGAAGTGTTTAATCTGTTGTAGATAATTAGACCAATTTGAGTTTGGTAAGATGTAACAAATTTTCTACTTTGGGAGAGAATAACAAAAAATAAATTTAGTAGCATTATCTTAGATAAAAAAACTTTGTGTGATCCACTTGGTTTCAGATATTAATTGATCCTACTTCGAGTATAATAAACTCAATTTATTATACACTATGAAACCATCAGACACCTTTACCCTATTTGTTAATAACAGTTTTCAATAGAAGCAACTTTTGTGCTTTGAGTCAAAGCCATTTTTTTTTACTTCAACCAAAAACACGAAAATTGGATCATGTGCTTCAATAAAGTTGCTTTTTTATCATGGTTACCAAGTGTTCTTTTTGCTTTCAAAAAGAACACTTCACTTCAGAAGTTCTTATTGCTTCATTAACCAGATGCTTCTTTGGTTTTCTACTTTCTTTTTCCTTATTGGATGTTTAATTTTTTTGATCAGCTTTTTAATGATGCAATAGAAGCTCTAAGGGTTTCATAAAAGAAGATGAATCCCTTCTATGTGCCTTTTGCTACTACGAATTCCATGCTTGCTATGGATCTGGTAAGATATGAAGTTGATACTACACAAATATTAAGGGGTTACTAAATTTTGAACCCGACCTTTTAAATGTTTCTTTAATTACATTACTGCAGGGATGGATGTGTCCAAATTATTCAATCTCAACTGCTTGTGCAACAAGCAACTTTTATATACTTAAACTGCAAACCATATTATCAAAGGTGAACCTGTAAGTGGCCCATTTCATTTCACAGGCTTTATTCATTGGAGGTCTTATTGCTGGAAATGCCTTTTTATTTTCATTTTCTTGTGTTCATTTAAAGTAAATATGATAATAAAATTCTGATGGTTGTAGTTTAGGCAACCGATGTTAGGTATTGAGGGAATAATTAGAGATGAGAGGGGAAACATTGTTTTGAGATTTTCAGGACCATCGGGGTTAGAAATTCTTTAAGAGAAATTTTAGCAGTTCTATAAGGGCTAAAATTTGACAATTATCTATACAGGAATACAAGTTGAGGGAGACTGTTAAGTTGTCGTTAACCGGTTGAAAATGGCGATGGTGTGCCATGGGCACTGCATTTTTCTGATTAGACATGCTATATCTTTGGGATCTAACCTGAATTGCTCATTCAATTGGTTTCCTAGATCAACAAATAGTATGGATGACTCATTAGCTAGGGCTGGTGTGTCTTGGAAATATTTTTTGTTGGGTTGAGCTAGGAGTAGAGGGATCACTATAGAGAAATTAGTGTAAAAGGGAGAAAGAAGGTGACAAGCTTTATGTTGTATTTTTGCTCTGTATGACAACTTCTTGTACAAATTGAGCATTGTTCTTATTATTGATAAAATTCTATTTTCTGTTGCATCTAAAAAGAGTTTACCTTATAAAACTTGAATAATTTTATTATTTTCTATGAGCTTACATTACAGGACATGGTGCTTTGTGGTGTTTCTGATGCAGCAGTCATACCTATAGGTATCTATTATTCTTTTCTCATTCTTGACGTGTATAAGGGTTTAAGCTTTGTGAAGAATAGCATCATTCTTTTCTTTATGGTGGTTGTCATTTCAGGCTTGGGGGCTTTGTTGCATGTAGAACACTTTCATAGAGATATAGTGATCCAACTAAAGCTTTACGCCCATGGAACATTGTAATGTAGTTAAATTCCCTTATTCTTTTCATTTGAAGACATCAGGAATTAATTTTGGATACTCTTGTTGAATACATGAATAAGTCAACTTTGAAAGATAGAGCCTTTTTGATTGGTTGTATGTTGTAAGAAATCAAGTTTATGTAAGAGGTTTAAGCCAAAACTTACAGTAAACTTTAAGTTATGTTTAAAACTCACGAAGGTGATATAACTGGGCCTATCCAAAAAGAAAATAAATAAAGAAATTTTTGGTACATAAAAAAATATTTTAAGAATAAATTAATATCCAAGAAGAATCTTATCTACTTCTGTGGCTTATGGATTCCATCAAATTTTGTCAACAGTTTGTGAATAATCAGTGTCATCAAGGTTGATATTCCCATAAGCCACAATCCACTTTCATCCATCCATCCGTCCATCTGTATTCCTTTGGTGAAGAAATCCAAAATGTACTTTTGGTATGCTTCCCAAAACAAATGTTCCCTTCCCACCCCTTGTTTAGCCAGAGTATCTGCAAAGGAATTTGCAGATCTCTTCACTCAATGAAAAAAATATACTTTTGGTATTTTTAATGTGAGGAATTATTTATGGACAGGATCGTGATGGATTTGTTATGGGAGAGGGAGTTGGTGTCCTGCTTTTAGAAGAACTAGAACATGCTAAGGTACATCTTACGAAGTGTTGTTTTTATGAATATCTTCATTAGACAGTTCCTTGGAGAAGTGCCCTTTTTGGTTATGAATATTTTCCATTTGAAAATCCTATTTCTCTATGTAGAAAAGAGGTGCAAATATCTATGCAGAATTTCTTGGTGGAAGCTTCACTTTTGATGCTTATTATATGACTGAGCCTCATCCTGATGGTATGTAATAAATCTTCTGTCAATAATTTTCCATGTTTGAAACATTTGATATGTTGAGAAGGGGTTGGGAAGATGCACTTCTTAAATGATGAATAAATGGGAGAGACAAGCATAAGTCCTCAAACTTCCTCTCTTGTTCTCTTGGCACTTCTTCCTCTTCCTTTTCTCATATATAAGCCAAATGTAAGTTCACAATAAATCCTTTCAGATAAGACATGTAAAGATGTCTCTTACCCTTCTCCATTGGAAAAACAGGGTCTGGCATTGTTCTTTTCATAGACAAAGCCTTAGCTCAGTTTAGGGTAGCTAGAGAAGATGTTAATTATGTAAATGCACATGATACATCAACACAGGTTGATGATCTCAAAGAGTACCAACCACTTATTTGTTGCTTTGGCCAGAATCCCGAGGTAATGTGAATGCATTTTAATATTTTATTTATGTTTTAATTTCTTTCAATTATATAATGAATTTTCACAATAACCATTTGGCATGCTTGGTTATACCTTGATTATTGGAGCTAAGAGTGAACTCCACAAAATCAATGATTAGTCACCTACTAGGAGCTGCACGTGCTGTTAAAGCTGTTGCAACAGTACAAGTGAGCAGTTATATGGTTTTTGATATTTCATTCTTAAAACTAAAGAAGGTGCCCTTGTAGTTTACATCACACCAAATACTTTAATTTGTGCATTTAATTTATATGATGGGCTTAATGAATATTCAATCATGGATATGTGAGTTAACCTCTATTTTTGTTAATTTGAAAATGTCCTTGTTTGCCACAAAGCGTTATTTAAGATCTCTCTCTTGAACGGTTGAACCTCTATTGCAACCTCCCTTTAAATTTCCATACTTTAATCATTATCATGATAACCTCCCAAGTAGGGCTGCAATTTGGGCTGGGTTGGCGTCAGGTTGGGTTGGGCCGGGTTGATCCCCTAAGGCAACCCGACTCCCTATCACTTATTTGTTTAGATGCATGATAGTTGTATAACCCCCTCCCCTACATACTATCATGCTTTTCTTTATTTAAGTTATTCACAAGTACTTGACTACTTGTCTTTTCCTTTTGTCTTGTAATTTTTATGTGTGACCTATCAAATAGATTCAAATTATTTGTATGATCCTATGAATTGTTATTAGTAATTTTATTTCCATAATTTTTATGTTTCATTATTGTTAATTTTTGACATTGGGTTGGGTCGGGTTGAGTTAGGGTTGAAGGAATTAGTTAGGGTTAGGGTTAGGGTTGAGTAGGTCGGGTTGAAGGTCGGGTTAGGGTTGGGGGTTTAGAACATAGGGTTGGGTTAGGGTTGGCCTCAACCCGACCTAACCCAGCCCGACTTGCAGCCCTACTCCTAGGTAACGTACATGCACACTTACTATTAGATAAAGAAAGAGGGATTTGCTTTTCTAATGTCTATCCAAGTAGCACCACTTTCTCCTAAATTACCTCTAATTCATATTTATCTCTAATTTATTAGAGAGTTTCTCTCGTAAATTATCTCTAATTCATATTTATAATAAAATTATATAATAACTTTAAAATATTTATTACAAACATAAAAAGTAATTATAATAGATTTGATAATATTTATATTATTAATAATTTTATTTTTTTTTACAAAATTCATTATGAAATTATGTACTAACAATATAGTTTATAATTTTATGGATTATTCAATTTAAATGTTATTGAAATAATAAACTTTTTAATATAAAAAATGTTATATATATATATATATTTCAATAACTAAACATCTTAAATGAAAAACATTAAAATAGATAAATAATTATAGGGAAAATTCCCGATTAGTATCATGTACTTTGGGCCTAGTGCCACTTTGGTCCCCAAACTTTAAAATGCGACAATTCAGTACCCAAATTTTCAAAATGTGACAATCCAGTACTTGTTATTAAGTAGTTGTTAACCGGTCGCTAAGTGGCATTTGAAAAAGACACAAATGCCCTTCAAGTGTTATTTAATTTTCTTTATCAACCATTTAAACGTTGACAAAAAATTAATAGTCCCAAATCCTTGTCTTTTCCATTCAAGAAAGTTGGAGTCACCTTTGAGTGGGCATTCCGGTGACCCCAACTTTCTTGAATAGAAGAGACAAGGATTTGGGGCTATTAATTTTTTTGTCAATGTTTGGATGGTTGATAAAGAAAATTAGATGACACTCGAAGGGTACTTGTGTCTTTTTCAAATGTCATGTAATAATTGATTAACAACTAATTAACAATAAGTAGTAGATTGTCACGTTTTAAAAGTTTGGGTACTGAATTGTTGCATTTTAAAGTTTGGGGAACAAAGTGGCACTAGGCCCAAAGTACAAGGTACTAATTGGGAAATTTCCCATAATTATATAACTAAGTATTTAATATTATGTAATAACTTTAAAATAAATAAAATTCAAATAATGAAAATATTTAATATTTTACAGATTATTTAAATATTTAACATAACTAAATTTTAGGGATTTAGACAAAAAATGATTAAGGTTTTACTAATGACAAAATCATTTACATTTCAAAACAAATTGTAAAAACAGTGGGTGGAACAAAAAGTTAATTTTGTTTTACCCAATATCTCCCTTTAATTGTTTTTCAAATAACCCGCCTTTTTTGCCTCTTTCAGGTTCTGACATCATCCCATCCAAGTTTTAAAAGGCTAGTCATGGAAGAAGAAAACACAAAGGCTCAGTTTGGAAAGAGTAAAAATGCAAATATGTACAGCTAAATACATTTAAAATAATATAAAATATAAGTTTTTTCATTCTACATATTTGTATTTGTACTCCTTCCAAATTCACCCAAAGAAAGGAGTCGAGGGACGACAAAGACCCTGCCCCAAAATCCACGAGGAAAGAAAACGCCACAGACGCAACCCGGCCACAAGAATTCCAATTGTAACTGCAATGGTTATTCTCAATCAATGAGGTGATAATTCGTTGTTCAATGGCCCATCTCTACGCTTAATGAGTTCCAATGGTTAGAAGATTCAGAACTCAAAAGCCACTCATATCGAGGAAGGAACGTTTAGCATGATTTTCCTTCATCCTAGTGACGAAGTGGAACACATCGGTTTTAATGGCAAAACCCTTCGGTCGCTCGCACTGAGCTAAATATCTCCTTAACATTACCCGGAGGTCACTGTCTGAAAAATGTGCATGCAAACCCGTCCGGAGTGGCTCTCATCATAATTGACAGCAAGAAGTATTCTGTTGCTACGGAGTATGGACCCCAATCTAGAAATAGGCAAATAACAAGTGATCACCATAAAAAACACACTACTAACTAGGAAAGAATTGTGATTTCAGAAGCTACAAAAAAAGGGGGAAATTCCAAATTAGTACCCTGTTTTACTTTGGGCATAGTGCCATTTTGGTACCTGAATTTAAAATACGACAGTTTAGTACTCCAACTTTCAAAACATGAGAATCCATTACCTACTATTAATTAGTTGTTAACCAACAGCTAAGTGGCATTTGAAAAAGACACAAATGTCATTTCAGTGTTATCTAATTTTATTTATCAACCATCCAAACATTAACAAAAAAATCAGAGTTTCAAATCTTTGCTTCTTTTATTCAAGAAAGTTGGGGTCATCAGAAAGAATGCCCACTCAAACATGACCCCAACTTTCTTGAATGGAAAAGTCAAAGATTTGGGACTTAATTTTTTGTCAACGTTTAGATGGTTGATAAAGAAAATTAAATAACACTTGAAGGGCATTTGTGTCTTTTTCAAATGCCACTTAGTGGTTGGTTAAAAACTAGTTAACGATGGATACTGGATTGTCACATTTTAAAAGTTTGGGTATTGAGTTGTTGCATTTTAAAGTTCGGGGACCAAAGTGGCACTAAGCCCAAGTACAAGGTACTAATCGAGAAATTTCCCAAAAAAACACATCAATGGAATTAATATTTTCACCTGCTACACCATTGGCTCCTAAAACGAGACCATACAAAATACCAAATTTAAGAGAAAGAAAAAAAAAACATCAATGTCTTTGTATTTCATGTTGCAAAGAGAAGTAGAGAAGAAGGAATTTTCGTTCCATTGGTACATAGAGTATTGGCCTCCTTTGGATTAATTATCAGGAGATGCACATGAGTTCAAATCAGCGCCCCACAGGATTGCCCCTTGTAATGTCCCACAACACATCCCCACCGTGTATTGGAAACATCTCCCGATGATGACATCATCATTTTTGGTATTATCATCGGGAGATGTTCCCAATACAAGGTGGGGATGTGTTGTGGGACATTGTGGGGGGCAATCTTGTGGGGGCTGATTTGATCTTAGTGCACAGCAAACAAAAAACCGGGAATGGAAAACTTCTACAAAAGTGGAATGGGGGAGTCTGAGTTGTCCCTCCTCTTTGTTTCCTTCTTTGTCGTCGACCTTTTAGAATTTTGATGGCCAAACTCTTAAACCTAGAAAAGATGAAAAGACGAAAGCTATAATAAAGGGCAATTTAGTTAAACAAAAATAACTTTTTGTTGTCTTCACCATTTTTGCCATTTTTTTTTCAAAACATATATGATTTTGTAAATCAATGAAACTTTATAATTTTTTATAAAAAACCCTAAATTTTTAATAGTTAAAATAACTAAATTCTATAATAAATTCAAAACTTTTTAAAAGTAGAAAATTAATTAAAATAGATTTCATAATATTTAAATTAATAATAATTTAATATTTTACAAAGTTGATAACAAAATTATGTAAGAATAGCATAAATTATAATTGTATGGATTATTAAATTCAATAAATAATTAATATTTTAAAATTTTAAATAATGATATATCTAAATAACTAAATAGTATCGTCAATGATTAATTTCACTTATATCAATTAATAATTCTAGAAAATGACTTTCAAAGAAGTTAATATTTATTAATAATAATTTTAAAATATTAATCTATATTTACTATACATTTATATATGCTAAAATTAATATTTATTGTAATTTTCAGTAATTATTTATTATTTTTTGTGAGAAATGTATTTTCAATAATTATGTATAAATATATTTTTGTTTTGTTATTTGACAGAAATTTTCAATAATTATTGGAGATTAAACTACTATTATTTAACTTTTAAAATTTAATTTATTGTATTTTTGTTATAAATTTGTTTTTAGTAATTATGTATTCTTGTTATTATTTATTGATTAATATTTATTATAGATTAAACTATTATTTGAGAATACACTTTTTATTGACCAATTTAATATATTTTATGTATTTATTGTATTTTGTAATTATTGTATTTTTATTAGTTATTTATTTTACTTTCATTATAAATTTATTTCCATTAATTGTGTATTATTGCTATAAATTTTCAATAATTATTAGAGATTAAACTATTGTTATTTGTTAGATATCAGACTATTAATTTAGCTGAAATTATGAGTGTTTATGAGTTTGTTTAGTTTGGTTGTAGGTTGTTTGGCTAACCAAATCGATCTAGTCAGGTTGGGGAGTTGGTCACCTAAAATCGATTAACCATTAGTGAAAACCTACCGGCTCGGATTGTATTGGTTTGGTTCAATTTTCAGTTTAATCGGTTGGTTCAAAAGATTTAAACTAAAAATTTTAAATTAAAAAAATTACAATGGTATTATTATTAGAAAAATAAAATTATGGTGTAAAATATTTTAGACTAAGAAATATGGGAATTTTCTAGAAAATTGACCAACTCAGGTTGAATTGGGTCGTGTTGGCCAGTTTCATTGGTTTGATGAACAATCCTAGCTGAAATTAATTATTGTTATTTTTTGTATTGTAAAAAATTATTAAAAGTAGTATATAAATATAAATAATTATTAATTATTTAAAAAAATTTAAATATAAAATAATTGTATACTCTTATATAATTCTATTATTTAGCTTTCACAAAAACTCAATCCAAGTGCAGCCCATATTTTAAAATTCCATGCCCAACCCGTGCCAAGGCTTGATTTTGTTCTTATACGATTGAGGAAGATGAGAGGATCAGCCAATTTGGAGTGTAAGTGGGGGATCAGCAGACGTGTCTGTTGAATTGATAAATTAACTTTTGGAGAAAAGCAAAAAAACTGATTGTTTGTTTATAATGATGGAATAATCTGTTGTGTGGTTTATAGATGCAGAAAGACAGAGCAAGAGTAGATGTAGAGCTTTGTAATGGCGCTAGCTACCTAGCTGGTGGCAGGCAAAGGGAAGATGCAGCCATTGATCTGGTTTATCTGAATTCTGAACCAAGGATATAAGCTTTGAGTCTCTGCCACCAACCTTTCCTATGCTTTTCTCCTTTTCATTTGTTCCCACCTTTTCTTTCTCTTTCTCTTTCTCTGCACTAATTGTCCCTTTCATTGTCTCCACGAAAAGCTCCGAGGGTACAAACCATATGGCCATGTCCAAGCTATATTATTTATTTATGGAGTCTCTAGATCTCTCTATGTACTCTCTTTGCAGTCAGTACCTCTAAGCTTGTTCCACCCGTGACACAAAACACCAAACTGTGAGCACTCAAATGACGCACACGTCAATTAGAGAGAGAGAGAGTAAATGATTCATCATAAACAATTCAGCGGAGACCATGCATGCCAATCGAGTGTTGGAAATTGATCCCTTCACGAGAATCATTTATGAAGAGAAAGGAAAAGGAAGCCGACGTGTGGTGTGGTGGTAGCCATCTCTAAATCATACCAATTTAGTTTTTTTTCATCGTAATGAAAAGGTGTGATTCCTCACCCTGACCAACTTTTAACCTCGTGGCTGGGACGGTGAAAGCTCTCTCTCACATGGCGCATTAAAAGTATTAGGGGTGGATTCGAGCCAGTCGAGTGGAATACTATAAGGCTCGAGACTTTACTTCGAGCTCGGTTCAATTGAGAACCTTAAGTTTGAGTTCGAGTCGAGTTAAAAGTTAATAAGCTTGAATTTGGTTCGGCTCATTTTATATTTTATAAAAATATTTTATCATATATTTTATTATAAATATATTTAGAAAAAATATTTTATAAAAATAAAAATTATATATAAAAAAATTATTTTATATTAAAAAATAAAGAATTATAATATATATATATATATATATTACATATTAAATATCACAAGCTCGCGAGTCTCACGAGTCGAGTTCTAGTAGGCTCGAGCTCAACTCGTTTAATAATCGAGCCACTAAATTGGGCTCGAGCTCGAGCAGCTTGTGAAAGCTCAACTCATTGCCACCCCTAACCAAGACTACATTATGAATGTCTATACCCCAACTCATGCCTACTAAGTACTAACTAAACCTCACAAACTCAAAGCCTGAGGTTGTGTTTGATACTTTTGACTTGTATGGTTTTAGGTTGGTAAATATCAAGGTTTTTAAAATCGGATCGAACAAGGAGTCATTTTGGGTCCTTCTCCTGGGTCGAATAGTCTGATCATCCAGTTCAAACATATGGCATATTCTGACAAAAAAATAAAAAATAAAAATAACCCAAAAAACAGTAAAAAATCATTCCTGGGTTGAATGGTTCGACTGCCCAGGTCAGCAGTTTATTAACCAAATCAGTAGTTTTTAGTTAAGCAGCGATTTTGGGGTAAAACAATATCTGTCAGGTGACTAGTTCCCCCTTCCCAATTTTTCTGGTCCGGTCCGGTTTTGAACACACTAGTCAATATAAATTTTATGAGAATATAGTTTTTCTACCACAAATGTTTTGAACATGGTTTTCAAAACCGGACCGGACCAGATCGGACGATCGGACTGAAAAAACTAGGAACCGGTTAGCTGTCTAGTTTCGTTTTCCCCCAAAACCAGATTTCCCCCCAAAACTGTTGATTTTGGTTAGCGAATCGTTGAACTAGATGATTAACCGTTCGAATCATTTGAACAATTTTGATCGTTTTTTATTTTAATTTTTGTCAGAACAGATCGAGCGTTCGGTTCGAACAATCGGACCATTTGACCCGATAACCAAACACTTGACCCATTCGATCATCGGGTCGATTTTAAAAACTATGGTTTTGAATTATCGATATAACATGGGATATAACCTTGTTACTTCTTCCCGAAATGCTAAATTTCATCTTTCTACTATAAATGGAAATGGTTATTTTATGTGATATGACAAGACAATTTTTCAAAAATTTTTATTGAACAAAATATTACAAAAGTGACAATTATAAAAAATCTCTATCATAGTGGATTCTACGAATAAGTGAGATCAACAGAGAGGTGAATTGGGTTGCTTGTATTGCTGGTCTAATTTCGGGTTTGATGGGTGATATTGAGGCACTTAGATAGCCACACATGATATAATGGACCTATTAGCCACCCTAACTTTGGGATCCACCCCGTGAGCTTGTTTAATTCTCATGTCGCCTGCTTACAAGGACCTCCACCCACTTCTGTTCAAGCCCACATAAAACTAAATTACAACAAAGTGTCACGAGATCATAAACATTTTCATAAATCAATTTTTTAAGCACGAGCAGGAGGGCGTCCATCATTTCTTTAGATCTCTCTTTTCTTATCTTTTCAAACACCAAATAGCTTAGACGTACTGGACATTATGAGGTTTCGGTGGTGATCCCAGATTCGAGGGATTTTCACATTCAGAAAAGCTACAACTTAATATGCTTTGTAATGGTTCTCTTTTGTTTTTGTTTTCAACTTTTCATTTTAATTATATACAGAATTTTTTTTTTTTTTCATTCCCTTTGAACCTTTGATTGTTCGCTACTCAAGGTATTGATTATTGGTTTCTATTTTTCTCGGTTAAAAGATTCCATTTTCTTGGTGGTAATTCATGGGTACTGCATTAATAAACCTTTCTTTGGTGGGTCACCCAGTTGTTTGAAATTTTGATTTTTGACCATGTGATCCCTTTTTCAGCCTTACCTGGAGGCATACTGTGGCAAATTAATATTTGGATCATTTGCACTCAATAGGGGACCATCACCAGATTCACCACATAGGTCAGAGAAACATTTAGTTAATTCCTTTTCTGAAATCAGCAATAAATGTTACCATATTATATATCATGTGGGGTTTAAACTCCGTTTGGAATGGGTACAAATATAAAGTTTTGCACTCTACACATTTGTATTCGTTCTAATACAAATATATAGAGTACGGCAAAACCTTGAATATTGCATATTGCAACCATGAAATAGTAGGACCCCCAAACACTAATTAAAAGTACTCAAAATTAAATACTTATAAGTACTTGTTTCTCAAATCATTTATTCACTAAACATACCCTTAATCATCCTACCAATTTGGCGAGCAGTGACCATCAGCTCTAGTAGCTACAGAAATAGCTAACACATAGGTAAAATTAACTAATCAAGTTGCTTAAGAATTCTATTCATTTAATCTTGGATTCTATTAATCACACATTGTTCTTTCAAAAGGGATTTTGATCAAATTCTTAATTCAGTTACGCCCTTGGTAGTTAATGCTGCACCTGCTAAGCTGTTGTTTACAGTTTACCAAGGGGTGGCTTAGAACTTGATCAAAACAAGTAGAGAGACCTGCCAAATTTGCTATAGAAAACCCTTCTCCCAAGACCATCCCCCAAAGCCTCTAACCATTTAACTGAAAGATGGTGATATTCTGCTCAACTACAGCCTGACATGTTTCACCTTTGCATAAGAGAGCTTCTGTTTACAGACTGCACAACTATGAATTACAGCCTCTACTTCAATGCTAGTCCATACTCCATAGAAACTCCCCTTAGTCCCCTGCCACCACCAGGTCGGATTATATACTTCACACATGAGGCTTACTTTTTAACGCCTTTGAAACGGTGGAGTTTCTCACTTTCTCTCGTGTACTAAGATTCCTTGGTAGAACTACTGGGTTCCTTCCAAACCAGGAGTAGTTCTTCAGGTCTCTGCAGGTTTCTCAATAGAGTGAGAACTGCCTGCGGTAAACCCTTTGAATCGCACATCCAATGGAGAACCCTCGTGGCTTCTTGCTTATTTGGGTCGTCTCCATCTTTCTCTCGTTCAACTTAATCAATGTGGAAAGCAGATACCATTTTCACAAGAAACAGAAGAGTAAGAGCTCAAATGCAGGGATTTCTTTTTGGCAGTCCCCCCCTGCTAACCCCCCCGATGCAGACGATCCGCCGACTGATCCTGGGTATTCAACCTCGGAGCCCTGTGTTTTTGATGTCACATCTTTTGGGGCGGTTGGAGACGGTTCCACTGACGACACTGACGCATTCATGGCAGCCTGGAAAGCGGCCTGTGCGGCTGAATACGGGGTTCTTCTTGCTCCGTCTGATTACGTGTTTCTGATAAGGTCGACAATCTTCTCAGGCCCATGTCGACCGGGCTTTGTGTTTCAGGTAGCAATGCTGCATCATTCTAGTTTCATCTCATCTTTGTGGCTTGTTCAATATAATCGTCTAGACTCCAACCTTCCGTTTTAGCATTCCAGTGATATTACTTCAAGTTTTGGTTATGACAAGGTGGAGGGAATCCTGATGCCGCCGGACGGACCAGACTGCTGGCCTAAATCGGATAGTAATAAGCAATGGCTCGTGTTTTACCGGATAGATGGAATGACTCTTACTGGGTGTGGCACCATTGAAGGGAATGGACAAAAATGGTGGGAACTCCCCTGCAAACCTCACAGGGTATTTTATCAAACATTTTGTAAATAAATAAACCCTTCTCCTTTTTTTCTGTTTGTTTAGTAGTTAAATTGCTGAAATCCCATTGCAGGGCCCTAATGGAACGACATTGCCTGGACCATGCGACAGTCCTGCAGTAAGTTTCTTTTCTAGCAGAAGCCCAATTCAAGGTTCCATCAACCCAACAAGGATTTGTAGTAATTTAGAGACGTTCTGCTTTGTTTTTTTTTTTTTTTTTTATTTTCAGTTAATTCGGTTCTTCATGAGTTCTAATGTGGTGGTCAGTGGCCTACGAATCCAGAACAGTCCCCAATTCCACATGAAATTTGATGGCTGCGAGGAAGTTTTGATAGAACAGCTCTCCATATCTTCCCCTGCTCGTAGTCCCAACACAGACGGAATCCACATTGAGAACACAAAGTCTGTTGGAATATACAATTCCATCATAGCCAACGGTAACCCCATCAAATACTTAATCTGAAGTCATCAGTTTAACAATGCTTGATCAACTTGTACACCTCAAGCTCATTAACAGTATGATCTGATGTCTCAATAGGTGACGACTGCATCTCCATTGGACCAGGTTGTTCAGGCGTCGACATAGAGAACGTCACTTGTGGGCCTAGCCATGGAATTAGGTGAGTGGCATTTCTTCCTTGGTATGAACCTAGAATTAAGGTTGAATCAGTTGGGTCAATCCATTTTCCAGGTTTAATACCGAGAGACAGAGGATTGGGAATGGGAAGTGCTGCCTGGAGTCATGATCAGTCATTACTTTCTCTTGGAAGAGAATACAACAGCCACCAATAGCCTACATTCAAAATAAGAATCATCTCCTGAAATCTTGAAGTTGATTCCAATATTTTATTAACAGCCCAGTGATGAATCCATTTAGGTTCTCAAGCTATGATCTTAACTGTAAATGAAAACAGGCTCCAAGACTGCTAACTCTGAGAATCACTTTTGAACTAATTCTTTTTTTTTTTCCTTCTCTGTGCTTGGGGGGTGAATGGAGGGGACTCAAAACTCATTCTTCAAGTAGTGATGCATAAACTTAATCACTTTTTTTCCAATAATTTAGACTTGTAGACATGAATAGTTTCTGGGTCAGAGTGGTGAACTGAGCTGTAACTGAACTGAATTAACTCTTGGATGCAGCATTGGGAGCCTAGGAGTGCATAACTCACAAGCATGTGTCTCGAACATAACAGTCCGCAATGCATTAATAAGGAACTCAGACAATGGAGTGAGGATAAAGACATGGCAAGGGGGAATGGGTTCTGTGTCAGCTATAAGCTTCGAGAATATCCAAATGGAGAATGTCAGGAACTGCATCATTGTGGACCAGTACTACTGCTTCACAAAGGGTTGCCTGAACCAGACGTCCGCCGTGTTCGTGACCAATGTATCCTACAAGAACATAAAGGGCACCTACGATGTGCATAGCCCCCCAATACATTTCGCCTGCAGTGACACGGTGGCGTGTACCAACGTTACACTTTCAGAGGTGGAGCTTCTACCTGCAGAAGGCGAGCTGGTGGATGATCCCTTCTGTTGGAATGCTTATGGAACTCAACAGACCGCCACAATCCCTCCCATTTCCTGCCTGCTAGACGGAGAACCTCAGTCCATAGCAGAGAGCTCTAGTTTTGGTTGTTAGGGAGTTCTTAGTCCTACTAGAATGAACCCACTAATTACTCAACTGCATACACCCCAGTAGCCCATATTTTTTACTCCATCCCTTCTGGGGCTTGTTTCCCTTACAGTGTGATGTGATGTAGCAGAAATGGGCCTATTTTTTTTATCCCTTCATTGTACTAGAATGGAAGTTTACAAGATTACTGTAGAAGCCAAGCATATAAATAATAGTTCAGCACCGTCGTTGGTTTTCTATACAGTTTTTTTTTTTTTTTTTTCTGGTAGAAAGATGATTCCATTAGAAAACCAGGAAGCAAGATACAGACGAGACACTAAAAAATACAAGCAGAAGAAGAAAAGAGAACTAAAGAAAACCTAAGGCCCCATTTGGTTCGCAGGAATAGGGTCTGGAATCGGAATTGGAATGGCCTATTCCAATCCCAACTGTTTGGTTGGGCGGAATCAAAATCAGAATCCTATTAGTAGACCTAGAACACCAAGACAATTTACAAAGTTAGAAAATTAAATTAGCAAGCACAATCTGAATAAAAAATAACATTGTCTAAGTTGTTTTCAATGCAGAGCTCAGGCATGGCTACAAACAGAGTGGCCATCAGTTGTGAAATTATGCAGATACTGATGTCATCAGTCCATCTGTTACTGTTTGAGTAACAGATGTGAAATTTGAATGCTAGCTCAGGGAAAGAAATGATAGATTTGTACTGCTGCCCAGACACGATGAGCATATGAAGAATAATTGTTTGATGGTCCACATCTTCTGCCTGTGACTATGGTCACGGCAAAACAATGCCACCACCCAATGAAAAATGGACGCGCTAGTAATCCAACACAAATCAGATCACCCGATGTATTTATAAAACGAAGGAAAAAAATGTAGGAAAAATAAGGAAAAGGTAAGGAAACCTATATACATGGGCTCCATCTCACGTTGCCCAGGTTTCCAAAGCCACCTTGATTGGCTCTGGCTGCACACTTGGGACGGCGATGAGGCTTCTGGCGTTTAGAGTTTGGCTCCACACGGAAAACCTCAAGCTGTGTTTGGCAAAAATCCAAAGCGGGATCTGCTCCCCATAATTGGGCGCTTCACATGCACAACTACCGTGCATTGAAAATATTTTCCATAAGTAATAATTAATAAATATGGGAGATATTCCTAATGTATGATAGGATATGCATGTAAAACGTGTGAGGCGCCAGGTGTGAGAAGCAGATCCAGTCTCTGAAAATCCCAAATCCAACATTGGCATTACAAACACCAGAATCTTAACCATATAACATAAAATTACTTTTGAATGGATTATCCAGAACATGGGCACTTAACCCAAACGGAGAAGCTGTCCTAAACGGGCCTGGATGGCTCATTCCCTCACATTAGAGAGGGCTATTCTTGACTCTTGATCCACCAAACTGGTAGAGTGGTAGTTGTTCTTGTTTGACACGACGCAATACGAATATATTGGGTGATTTTTTTTTTCGGTAGTGACCAAAATTTAAAACATTGGACTGGTTGTAAATCTGAACAAGGTAAGCTGGATGGTTTTCTTATTGCCTTTCTATTCAACCTTCCTCAACAATCGGGCCGTGCTGGGCCGGCACGGCAAGGCCCGCGTGTGGCCCATGCAAAGTGTGGGTCATGCCATGTCGGCCTGTGAGCTGAGATGGGCCATGCTTTTCTCCCCCGGGATACTTCAAGGGGGTCGGCCTGGCATGGCCCAAGCCCATGTTGGCCCGTGCTGGGCCGTGCCATGGGCCTGCCTAGGCCAGACTAGGCCATACTGTTTTTTTTTTTTTTTGACATTTTGATTTTTTTTTTGCCAAGTAAACACTAAAACTAAAATACTTCACTTAATTTTTTTGAGATTCGGGAACAAATTGGAAAAATAAAAAATATAACAAAGAAATGAAAAAAAAAATACTTAATACTCAACAAAACACAAAATGGACAACAAATTGGAAAAAAAATAAGAATTTTATTTCTTGAATTTGAACAATACAATGGTCAATGGATGAATGAAATATAGATAATGGAATAAAATGTAAAAAAACTACAATACAATTATAAATTGAAAATAAAAAATTACATTGTTGAAAAAATAACAACTAATTTAAATAAAATTGAAAAAATTACAATAATTTTAAAAATTGAAAAAAATGCGATAATTGAAATATTGAGTATACAAAAAAATAAAAAATATTGACTTCATTTTTCTTCAAGTTTCACCTCCACCTACATCTTCATCATCTGCTTCAGGTGAAACATTAGGTGTAATGTCATGCCCTCTTTTGTCTTGTAATCTATCATCAGCATCCAACCATTTTGAAGGTAGATGTACATCTCCAAACTTTCATCATTCATGCAGCTTCTCTTGTCGCCCAACACCCTAGTACCTGCACTAAAACAAGATTCCGATGGACTGTAGACACTGAAGATTTAGTAGATCACATGCCATGGCGGCAAGGATTAGATAGTTTTTTTTCATGTCCTCTCCACCAAGCTAAAATGTCAAAACTATTTCATTTCACCGAGTAGTAGGAATCGACTAAAGTAGAAAAATCTGTTTGTAAAAAAAAAAGTTAAGTTCAGAATATGAACTTGTTGATGAAGTTGTAGATTTCTACCTCTTATTTATTAGAGACCGAATTTTATCTTTTCCACCACTAGAACTAGCTATTTCAAAAGTTGTACCTGTACAAGATTTCCTATTCCCTATCACTTGAGATTCATATAAACTATATATTTCAAATAATAAACTATTAATTTCTTCTTTTTTTATTTCCAATTTCAATATTCATATTTTCACAATATGTTCAAGTAAAACTTCTAAACCATCTTTCCTAATCCTAAGAAGATTACATCCTAGATAAATCATCATCAAGAAGTTGTTCTTGATGAGGAGAGCCTAGGGGTAGTGGAAGATGTCCCACCAACTCCAGAAAATAACCAACCTAGAATATCTACTCGGGTTTGCAAGCATCCAATTCGTTACTGTTATGACCAAGAAAGTTACTTGGTGGAAGCCATGACCAGTAAGGAGGATCTCGTGACTTATTCGAAAGCTATGTTGGACATAGATTCCTTGAAGTGGGTAGATGCCATGAGAGCTGAGATGGACTCAATGGAGACCAATGAAGTTTGGACACTAGTAGATCCGCCCACTGAGGTAAAGGCAATTGGTTGCAAATGGATCTATATGAGGAAGAAGGGCCCTGATGGTAAAGTTGAGACTTACAAGGCTCGTCTTGTGGCGAAAGAGTACACTCAGAAAGAGGGAATTGATTATGAGAAAACCTTTTCGCTTGTGACCATGCTTAAATCCATTAGGATCCTGCTAGCTGTAGCAACATACTATGACTACGAGATTTGGCAAATGGATGTCAAAACCGCGTTCCTGAATGGAGATCTTACTGAATATATCTACATGCAGCAACTGCAAGGTTTCATAACTGCATGTCAGGAACACATGGTATGTAAACTCAACTAATCCATATATGGACTTAAGCAAACTTCTAGGAGTTAGAACATCTGGTTTGACTCTACCGTCAAACAGTTTGATTTTAAGTAGAATCCGGATGAGCCCTGTGTTTACAAGAAGACAGTGGGAGATAATGTTATGTTCTTGGTTCTATATGTAGATGACATTCTACTCATTGGGAATAATGTAGGAATGTTAAATATGGTGAAAGTATGGCTTTCACAACAATTCTCCATGAAATATCTTGGAGAAGCCTCCTACATATTGGGTCTTCAACTCTATAGAGATAGATCGAAAATGATAATAGGATTATCCCAGTCTGCTTACATTGACAAGATTGTCAAAAGATACAGCATGGAGAACTCTAAGAAAGGAAATGTTCCTTTTAGGTATGGAGTCACTCTCTCCAAGGGCATGTCTCCTAAGACTCCCAAAGAGATTGAGGGCATGAAAGAAATTCCCTATGCCTTAGTCGTAGGGAACATCATGTATGCCATGTTGTGCACTTGTCCTGACATTTCTCAGGCAGTGAGTGTAGTAATCAAATACCAATCTAACACAGGGCAAGAGCATTGGACCACTGTGAAAAACATATTAAAATACCTTTGAATGACAAAAGAGTTTTGTCTGGTATTCGATGGTAATTCGCTACAGATCCAAGGGTATACAGATGCCAATTTTCAGTCAGATCCAGATGATAGAAAGTCCACATCTGGTTATATCTTCATGATAGGATCGTGTGCTGTTAGATGGAAAAGAAACAAATAAGAATCAACAATAGATTCCACAACCAAGACCGAGTACATTGCCGTAAGTGAAGCTGCCAAGGAAGTCGTTTGGCTGAAGAAGTTCATTCAGGAATTAGGAGTAGTTCCATCCATCACATCATCCATTCCATTGTTGTGTGACAACATTGGAGCCATTGCTCAGGCTAAGGAGCCACGAGCCCATTCAAAGTCGAAGCACATTGAGAGGAAGTACCATGTACTACGGGAGATAGTTGAAAGAGGGGATGTCCTGATTCAGAAGGTAGCATCAGCGGAAAATGTAGCAGACCCATTAACTAAGCCACTGACATAGAAATTGTTTGAGTAACACGTGGAAAGTATGGGACTCCAGCTTATACCTAATTGGACCTAAGTGCAAGTGAGAGTTGTTAGATAGTGTATGCCCTTAGCTCAAATCAAATTGATGTACTTGATGACATTTATTGTAAATGAATAAAAGTATATAATTAATTCATGTGTTTTGGTATGTTTCTGTGTAATACCCTTAAACTGAACACTTATGAGACTCGTGTTACTTTAGAATCTTCAGTCGTTGGATAGATCTAGGGAGATTTATCTTGCCAAGGCTGACACTGATGTGCCACTAAGTTGGTTGGGGTGGCTTGTCTCAGTTACCAGGGTAAGACCTGAGGTACATGTAGTGTGGGTTTTCTTGAAACCCTGTATTGGACTAAAATTCCAGTATTGCCATAGACCTTGGAGATAGATGGGCAAAACTGGAATGTTACACCTGACCCCTAGACTCGATTATGGTACTGCACTAGGTGTTGGATTGGTCTGTCTTTGATATGTCAATCAGTGAGATCCTTAGAGGGGGTCAAAACCTAGGTATGTTGGGACAGTCCGAGAATTCATTTGAGTGGGTGATCATAGTGATAGGATCAACTCCTTTGTTGGACAAAATGAACGATCGAGGATGCACTCTCTCTGATGGAGACTTAAACTGTTGACGGTTGATTTCAAACGTTGAAATTTGTTTTTTGCAAAATATATTTATATAGATATATACATACATACATATATATATATATATATATATATATATATATATATATATATATATATATATGTATTATGGTTTCAAAATGTTTGCAAAAGGTTTTAATTCCTGGATCCATGTGAGTAGAGAGTGCAACATTATTCCTTGCAGCCGAGGGAGATGTTCTCTCTTGTCGAGCAATGTTTGATCATTATGGGCTGAGAGATTAAGTGTAAGACCATTGAGGGTAATACCTGATGGGCTAATCTTGCATTTGCCCATAGTCCTTGGGTTTTCATAAGGTGGTTGGACCCAAAGACCATTTAGTGTAAATTTTGGACCCATTAAGAGTCCATGGTGATGGATTTAGGGGGTCCACTATCTTCTATAGTGAATTCGGCTAGGCCTTGTAACAAAGGCTGGGTTAAACCCATGTGGCTGATGTGTAGATCGATGTAAGGGTCCCATGCCATACAAAGAGAGCCAACTGGGCAACAGGTTAAAGGCATAAATGAACACATAGACTTAATGGGCCTAAAGCCCAATTCGAACTGGGCTTAAATTGGTTAATTAAAAGGAGGCAAGATCTGATTTATAATATGATTAGAATTAGCTGAAAGGATAAGGTAAGTCTTATTAGATTTGGATCAAGAAATTCTCTCATAATTAGATTAGGAGGCTAATCCAAAGAAGACTATAAATAGGGGGTGAATTCCTCAGTTTTAAAAACACAGCAATCTGTAGAATTATCTCCTTGTTCTTGCTATCCCTACCCAGTTCGATCTCCACCTATGGAATTGATCAAGAAGATTTCTTGATATTGTTTTTTGGCTAAAGAAACAATCTAAAGTCGTACTCACCAGCTCTTTACTCCATTCTTGCTAAAGAATTCGGTTCTTACTGAAGAACTATCCTGCTAATCCTGCTTCACTACGCACTGTGTCATCTTCAGTGAAAGTAGGTTTTGGTTTTCTCTTTGGGCATGAACACCTTCATTGGGAGTTACTGCTACTTCGTATCAGGTATATCCCTATCCTCTCTTTGGTTTCTGATTTGGTATGGTTTTGTTTCAAGAATGATCATTGAAAATGCAGTTTTCAAAAATAGGGAATGCAATTCCCAGACGGGAGAGTGAAATTTTTGAAAATTTGCCCAACCTTCCTACAGGGTTCGGCCATCCATATGATGGATCTCTCATCCCTTCAAGTTTTGCTCATCATTTTCTTTTGAATAGGAGCATATTTAAACCCAATTTTGCTCATCATCATTTCTTGCAGCATCACACACATATTCCCTAGCAACCCTAGGAAGGCCTTGGCAACTCCAGGAACACACTCTATTCCATGGCAACCCTAAGCTTGCACTCTTATTCCTTGTAACCCCAAAAAATCCCTAACAACTCCAGATGCGCTCATATTCCCTGGCAACCCCAAGAAAGCCCTGACAACCCTAGGCACGCTCCTATCCCCTGACAACCCTAGCTTGCACTCTTATTCCCTGGCAACCCTAGGCACGCTCATATTCCCTGGAAACCCCAGGCATGCTCATATCCCCTAGCAACCCCAGGCTTGCACTCTTATTCCCTGGCAACCCCAGGAAGGCCCTGACAATCCCAGGCGCAACCCTAGGAAGGCCCTAGCAACCCTATGTGCTCATATTCCCTGGCAACCCCAAGCGCACACTCATATTCCCTGGCAACCTTAGGCGTGCTCACACATTCCCTAGCAACCCCACGCGCATTCACATCCCCTGGAAGCCCTAGGGAGGCTTTGGCGATGTCAAGTATGATCTTTGCCTAACTTACAAATGCAGATACTCTTTTCAACTTATAAATGCAATGGTCCAAGGGAGAACAAACTTTATCCATCTCATTCATGGACAATAATACTTTGCTAAAAACAGCATTCACTCTGATTAATGATATCTTGCTTTCACAAGAAAGCTCAAGTAGCATTCCCATGTGGTGACCAAAACTTTACCACAATGGCAACAAAGGCTTGTGGTTCATGATATAGGAGGCTAGTACAACAATACCCTAACTTATGATAATTATCTCAGTTATGACTAAGCCCCAACTAAGTCCTAGCCGTATTGCACGAAGGGTCTTTCCTAAGGTGGGAAGATATCTACTCCGCGTATGTGTAAAATGCCGCATCTGCCTGTACAAAGGCTCAACCTCCCTAATTAATTATATTATGATTACTAAAATACCCTTTCACATTGGATGTTATTTTGGGAATCGGTACAACACTCGATTCCTTCCTCTGGTGGTTTGCAATTAAAGTTTGAATTATACTTATGTCAATACCCATTCATGATTACATTCCAATCATAGTGGTACTCGATTGCAATAAAAGTTCACAAAACACCCAACTTTAAATGATCAAATCTTATTTTGACGCTCGCATTGAATTTCCAAACTAAGGAGTATGCACGATTTGTTTCGTTAGCACAAAGATTTATGACAATGTTTTCCTTCAAAGCTTTAATCCTCTCATTTCCGAGTGAAAATAGGATCGCTATAAACATGAACGCCGTATCTCATGAAATCGTAGAATTCCCTTAAAATTCAAAATCCTTTTATTTATGATTAAGTTTCACTGGATATCGTTGCCTTTTCATGACTGATGACACCTAAGTCCCGAAATAATGTTCAAATCTTATTCGAGTATGAACAAAGTTACTTGGGGATGCATTGAAATGTGATAAGATATGGTGACACTTAGCTTTCCGAAGTATAATGAACTTCAATTTTCCTTTTTTCTATGATATTTACCTCTCACGATGATATCTATTCTCTCTCAAATACAATATCAATTAAACCTAAGTTGTGATATCATTCGACTTTCGCATATGCGATGACATGTAGCCTTCCCAAATGTACAACATATCACAACACAATCCACGATATTATCACAAAAATATCAATATGTTGCTCAAATCACATCAACGTTAGTATGTTCCAAAATCTCGCACAATGAATGGGGAGCTTTCCTTCGTCCTATATTTTAGATACCCGATGCAATACTAGCAATGCTTTCTATTAAGCGAAAGGTACCTGGGTACTCTACCTACAAAACACCCATGCAATACCCTCCCATTTAGGGGGAACAACAAAGGTCACACACTTAGCAAACCTCACTTAAGTGTTTCACAATAAAAGACATTCTATCAAGATACAAGGGAGCTGACCATTAAAATAGCCAACTATTTATTTTACTTGTTTCTTGATACAATGACTTCTATCAAGAAACAAGGGGGCTAAAGTACAGAAAGTATTGAGGTATATTATACAAAATGCTCCTATGATTTTATCGTCACTTACATCTTAAAAAAAAAAACTCTAATGACCCAAAAAGCAAGTACGAGTCAACACGGTACCCTGTCAAAAAGACAAGATGAAAACTACCGATTCCCATCCAAGAACATTACTGAGTTGAATGCCACAATGCTTATTGACAATTTCCATATGCAAAGTTCATAAAGCATCTCACCAAGAACAGGAACGATCATCAGACCTAATGCAAAAAGATCAAGATGCCACAACATCTACAATTTTGTTCCTCATCACCCCATTGTGAAAACCCCGAAGCAAACATGATGACAAAAATGCTTATTAGGGGGGTAATGTAGGTACGTAGTGGTCAATAAGACCATCAGAGTACCGAAAGTGTCAAACCAACACTACATGGATGCCTACAATGAATTCATAACCCATCACATGTTTGCGATGACTTCATAACTCATCGCAAATATGCGATGAACTCATACTTGAAATAGGTAGCGATAAACTTCAACTAGTGCGAATCCGCGATAAACCTTAGACATACATAAACCTGTGGTAAAGCTTAGATATGCACAAATCTGCGGTGATCTATAAGACGCGTGCTAATTCACAATGAACTTCGAATGCATGCAGAGTTGCGATGAACCTGAGATCATTATAGAATCGCACAACCATAGTAGATCAAGAATAAAAGCCAATCACATGTGCGTCTTTAAATTACATGTGTGGGGTTACTAAAAGTGCACCCATTGAATGATGACGTCACTTACCCCACGTCAACATAAAAGGGCCTCAAAAGAAGTAGCATACATAAAGAATCTTAAGGGAAAGGAAACCCTGTTTTCAAAGGATTTCACCGGACATGTGGAAAAACCCCAATAATGCTCCTTTAATAGTCAAACATAAAGGAAAAATCTCATTTCCTAATAGGAAAGGTCTCCTTTCTCCTTATATAGTCTCCCCTTTCTCTCTATAAAAAGGGGAGAGCAATTATTCCCTAGGGGAGACAACACAATAATGATTTTGACCTAGGGTTTCTCACAAAGAGAGCAACTCCCTTCTCTCCTATCTTCTCCTCTCTTCCTCATGTCCTTTCTCTTTTCCGTCACCATTTTTGGACCTTTGGAGACTAACCAACCTCCCTAGCCTTAACACCCTACCTACACCCCCCAATCACTAATCTTGAATTCTAGAATAGTTCCAAGTAGGGGTGGATTCGAGCCGAGCCGAGCCGAATAGTACTAGGCTCGAGCTCAGCTCGGCTCGGCTCGGGACTATTCATAAGGCACTCAAGCTCGGTTCAAGCCAGAACCTTGAGCTCGAGCCAAAAGTTCATAAGCTCGAGCTCGGCTTGGCTTGAGCTCGATTTTGAGAAAAAAGTATTTTATAAAAATAAAATTATATATATATATTATTTTAGATTTAAAAAATTAAGAATTATAATAATTAATAGTTATAATATTTTTATTATACATATTATTTTCTATAATTTTATTATATATATATATATTTGAACTGGCTCGCGAGCCTCACGAGCCGAGTTCTAATAGGCTCGAGCTCGGCTCATTTAATAATCAAGTCATTGAATTGGGCTCGAGCTCGAACTTGATCTCGGTTGAAACCGAGCTTTTCACGAGACAAGCTCAAATAGCTCGTGAAAAACTCGGCTCATTGCCACCCCTAGTTCCAAGTTGAATTCCAACCATTAAACCATTACTCCAATATCATGCAATTAAACGCAAAATAGATTATTAATATGAGTAATCAAGTACAAATTATATTTTCTAGCACTATTGAACAAATTATCAGAAAACTAAATTCAACGTCATTTTCTTACTTTTTCAATAGTTTTGGCTTCTCTTATGTGATGCTTCATCTCCCATGGTCCATATTCTTCACCGTCACCATTTAACTACAATCTTTGCATTAAGGCTATAATCTTTGCCATTATAGTAGTATTATCCCTACCCAAATCACAGATTCAACCTTCCCCACAACAATGCATTTGCACTCATAACTCTTTCATTTTGTAACCTTAACTTGATAAATTAGCACTAAGTTTCAAATAACTTCAAGTTATTTAAAGGAACATAAGTGTTTGTTAACTTTATCTAAATTTGCTACCTAAAAGCAAGTTAAGACTAAAATAGTGAATCTCAGAGTCATTTTTAGAAAAAAAAAATGCAAGCCAAGACAAAATATTGGTTTCACCAAACCACTTATCAAAGAATTCCTAATTAAATATTCCAGGAAGTTGCTGCATGCGAACGTTTGTGTTGAAACTAATTACCATGTGCAATTTAAGTTTATTAGGGAAAACAGAAAGGATAGATTGGTTTTTTGTTGGTTTATTAGGGAATAATGATTACAGTCTATAACTAGAAGTTACTTAACAATGAAAAAGTTTGATGCATTTGAGTGCAGATAAAAAGGGTACAATATGCAATAATTCCTTATGAATAATAAATTTATCATGTGGAATCATAGCTTGTAACATTTTTAGGATTCTTGAAAAAATATCAAGCATCCCAGAAAACAACTGGCACTTGTTAAGTTGTCTTTCAATGCACTCAATGTTATGGAATTAATATAGATGAACCTAATTATAAACTAGGGACGCTTTCCATCTATCAAAACATTAGGACCATTTAATGCAACTCAATTTTTTTTTGATAAATAATTAATGCAGGTAAGCTTTAGTAGGCCATAGAGTTGAAGAACCAAATGAAATGCATGAATCTCCCTTAATTATGCTACAATGCAACATTTAGTATCATCAGAATACCTACAACTTTTTCATGAGAAACTAAAAAACTAGTAGACATGGTTACCAAGTATCCATGCTGCAAATGAAGTTAGATTTCAAAAATAAAAAAGCTGTATAAGTATAGTCTTGGGTCTGTGAACCTAAACTAAGTGAAGAGAAACTACAATAATACTTTCAATTGTGGACTTTGTGGAGCTGGCTTTAAATAGAACAGGTTGGAAAAAACAGTTCTGGTTGTTGTTGATGCATGTAAGGTGCCTCAAAAGGTATGCTTCTTTTGAGAAGTTCTTTTCAGAATTATGGTTTTCCTTTTTCTAAATTGATTTTAATTTTTTTTTTGTTTCTAGATTGATGAAGTGTTAGAAGGAGTGGATAATTTGATAAGTGGATGGCCAAATTCTCTAATACATGGTTACCAAGTTTCTCCGATAAGTGAAGGGATGAGAGATCCATCCCATGGACGCCCAAACATTGCAGAATAAGGGGGCGAATTTCAAAATTTTTTCTCTCCCTTCAACTGGGAATCACATTCCCTATTTAGAAAATCATATTTTCAAGGATCATTCTTGAACCTTAAACTGAACCAGATCTGAACCAAAAGGAATAGGAGAGAATTATACCTGATACGGAGAAGTAATATCTCTCAACGAAGGTGTTCACGCCCAAGGAAGGATCCAAAGACTGCTCCCACTGAAAATGGCGCAGTGTAGGATGGAGCAGAATTAGCAGTGTTCTTCCCCAAGAACTCTGTCCTTCGCAAGAATCAGTAGAATGGTACGTGAGCACAGTTTCCTTTTCAATCATTTCTCAAAGAACTGATGTCAAGATCCAATCTTGACTTCTCCCACAACTGGAGATCGAACTGGCAAACAGGGTGGCAAGAGCAGGGAGGCGGCAAGAGAGTATTCGCAGGGTGTAGAATTCTCTCTTCTTGATTTCAGCACTAAAGAGGATCTGATGTGTTTCTCCTAAAGGCTGTCGCCCCCTCCTTTTTGTTAACTTAAAAGATCAGCTCCTAATCCCATTAGGAGCTGCTTATCCAAATCATATTTGGATTAGCCTTCTCTTCTAGTGATAAGGATAAACCCTTATCTTATCTGCAGATTAGATTAACTTTCTCCTAATCCCATTAGGAGGTTTCTAGATCTGAATCACATTCAGATCTGGACTCTCTGAGTGGATAGGATTAAGACCCTATCCTATCTGCTAATCCATCTCAGAATTCGCCCCTTTAATTAACTAAATAAATAGCCCAGTTCGAAATGGGCTTTAGGCCCATTAAGCTTATGTGCTTAATTAACCTTCCTAACTGCTGCCCAATTGGGCTTCCTTGTATGGTGTGGGACCCAAGCATTGATCTACACATCAACCACATGGGTTCAGCCCAGCCTTTGTTACAAGGCCTGGTCGAATACACTATTAAAGACAGTGCACTCCCTGAAACCCATCGAATGGGCTCTATGGGCCCAACACTTACCCTAAGTGGTCCCTGGGCCAAGCCACCTTGTAACACCCAAGGATTGTGGGCAGATGCAAATTAGCCCATCAGGTATTATCCTCAATGGTCTTACACTTAACCTCTCAGCCCTTAATGATCATACACTACCCGACAAGAGAGGACCTCTCTCTCGGTTGCAAGGAACAGTGTTGCACTCTCCACTTATATGGATCCCGGGAATTAAAACATTTTGCAAACATTTTAAAAACCATAATATATATACTTTTATATATCATATAAAATATACTTTGCAAAACAAATCTCAACGGTTGAAATCGGCTGCCGGCAGTCTTGGTTTCCAATAGTGAGAGCGCATCCCCGATCATTACCTTTATCCGACAAAGGGGGTTGATCCTGTCACTATGGTTACCCACTGAGATGAATTCTCGGATTGTCCCAACATACCCAGGTTTTGACCCCCGCTAAGGATCTCACTGATTGGTACATCAAAGGCAGCCCATTCCGACACCTAGTGCAGTATCATAATCGAGTCTAGGGGTCGGGTGTAACTTTCCAGTTTTGCCCATCAATCTCCAAGGTCCAGGGCAATACTGGAAATCTGGTCCAGTTCAAAGATTCAATTAATCCCACATTGTATGTGCCTAGGGTCTCATCCCGGTAGCTGAGACAAGCCACCCCAACCGACTCGGTGGCACCATAGTGTCAGCCTTGTCAGGATAGGTCTCTCCAGACCGACCCACTAGCTGTGAACATTCTAAACTAACACGAGTTTCAATAAGTGTTTACTTTAAGGGTATTACACAGAAACATACCAAGGGAACATGAATTAAATATGCACTTTTATTCATTTACAATAAACTCATAAAGTACATCATTTTGATTGAAGCTAAGGACATACAAAACTGTCTAACAATAAGTTGATGGCCAAATTCAAACCTGTTAATTTTGATAAATGGATGGCCAAAAGAACTGAAGTGAAGTTTCATCTTTGAAAGTTCTTAGAGAAGTTACCGTGATTGTTGGTCTATGTGAAGTCAAGTTTCATCTTTGAACCTGTTTACTCTCGAGCATATTAATGATTGTTGCTCTAACTATGTGAGCTTGATGCTTGCTCAAACATTTTGGGTTTTTCTTCGTATCTCATATTACGAATAAGAAAATGATAAAAAGAAAGAGGAAAATGTCATCTTCAAAGTGACCTTTCTTCTCCGTCGACGGCAAGATTCGTTTGTCTTCTCCAGCGACGGCTGTAGTATCAAAGGTTGTCTCCTCTATTAAATGGTTGGAAATGGGCTGAAAGCTCTCGTCTACAAGAGTCTTGTATTATCTTGATCGTCAACAATGACGAGAAACACCATCTAAGTCCTTTTTGATAAAGATTTCACAGGCGAACCCGCAGGCGACGAATGCTGCAACTTCGAACAGTACATAAACGATTTTAGAGAATAGTGATTCACTCTTTAAGAGAGTAAGGATTTACGAATGGGCACTTTTTATTTTGAAAAATACTCTCTACTTCACACTATAAGGGGTATTTGTGTCATTCCACTTGTCCATTAACGGAATTTGACACTTTTTTAACTTTCGGATACTATAATGACATCTTTAAAAATTCGGGTACTAATTTGACACTACCCAAAATTCAGGGTTATAAATTGGAATTTTCCCAAAGAAATAAGAATGTCTCCGTCCCCGGCCTCCGGCAGTACTCTGGAGTCTGGAGTCTGGAAGACGGAGCGAGAAGCAAACGCAAGTGTAAAGAGGCAAAAATATGCCGTTGGCGAAGTACTACTGCGACTACTGCGACAAACAATTTCAAGACACACCGTCGGCTAGGAAGCGCCACCTCCAGGGCGTACAACACCAAAGAGCCAGAGCTCTCTGGTACGATTCTCTGAGAGGTAATTCTTCTTCTTCTTCTTCTTCAAACCCAATCTCTCTCTGCACTTGAATCTACACCAACCTCGATTCATGAATGATGCCCTTGGTTCTCTGTCTTTTCGTAATGTTATCTTCGTTTCCTCGGTTTAGATCCGAGTCTGGTTCAAGCAGAGGGCTACGGAAAAGGAGTCTGCAACCATTTCATGAGGACGGTATGTCTGTATTGTTACCCCCACTCCTTTCTCCTTTCTTTGTTTTGAGAGCTTTCTGTTAATTTCTCACGGCAATCTTAAGCTCTTCAGTGAATTTTGGGCTTTCTTGGATAATTCAAAATATCAAATTGCTCCGCCAAATCTATCAAGGTACCTTATAGTATCTAGGCCTTGGCGAGAAATAAAGGATACCAAGAACACTGTAAATAATATGACAGGCGATTTCAGTTATAGTGCATTTTTTATTCTTAAAGTTCAGCCCGCCCAGGCTATAGGCTGTATGTTGGAAAATGTTCCATTGGTTAGTTAGACGATACTAACCATCTAATCAATTGTAATGAGTCATGATTTTAGATATCCAAAAATTGTGCAGTTCAAAGAAATAGCTTCAGGAATGTAATTCAATATTCTAATTTAAATACTGATTTTTGGATATTCCTGGTTAATTTGAATGTTCAAAATAATGAACGAGTGGCATTATAATTGGGTAATGTCTAATAAAGCAAACGCTTCCTTGGACTTGTACCATTACATCAACACCTGTTCTTTATAATTTTCATTCTTAAAACCATGCATAATTATATGGTGCTCCCCACAATGCATACTCCAGATGCCTGACAACGCCATAGTCCATACCCCCAAAATGAAACCAGTTGGACAATCTAACCATTCAATATGGTCTACTTGTAGACTATATGGCATAAAATATGTAGAGGTTAGGTAAAGGTGTTAAATCTACATGTTTGGGCCCTGGATAATTCTTCTGTTTAAGGTTGGTTTTATTTCTGAATTGTTGCTTCTTCGTTGTGAATTGTGATTGGTTTGGGGTGTCATCAGGTTGAATGATGATGATGACAACTTCCATTTGCTTGGAAAATTTTGCCCTGGTCATCATCTTCACATGTTTTCCCTTTCTTGTCATGCTTTGAAGGGATTCTGCCAGTTTGGAGATTCTTGTAAATACTTTCATCCCAAGCAAAACATTCAGAGCCCAGGTGCACAACGCTTGATCAGTATGATGGCCCTCAATTATATTTATTTCCATTGGCGCTCCTTCATTCTCTACCAATCTAAAGCCAAAGTGCTAATTTGGATGAAAAATATCTACTTTGTGGCTTTTTCACCACCAACTTATGTGAAGTTTCTGTTCATTATCTTGTAGCAACAAACTTCAAGGAGAATGTACAACTGCCTTATATCCTGGGGAATCAACCTGTAGTAGGAAGCTCTATTCCAGGTAAGTTAAAATCATTATACTACTCAAAAAAGTTCATCATATATTATGAAATGCTAGAATATGATGTACTCCATTAATTGGGGGAACTATGTTCTACTTAATCTTGATGTTCGTTACCAATGTTTGGGTCCATAAACATGCAAGTGGAGTTATGGAATTTGAATAAGGCCTTAATAAACAAAAGTGAAATTTGAAGGACTTAAAATTTGTATAACCTTTCTAGAGGCAAATTCAATGTTCATAAAACCACAACTTTAGCTTGTGTAATGTCTCATTTGTATAATAATTATGTAGATGTAAAGTATGCATTTTTTGGTTAAAGAATGCAATTAGAAAGACTCAAACCAGAGTCATTTGTGTGTAGTCAAGGACAAAGACAAACAGGCCAATAAGTGTATATTAGAATTGTTTATTCTATATGTTTTTGTTAACTATAAAGTGATGGGTCAGTGGGTCTACCAAGTTATTGGATTGTTGACCTATGATTTAGTCCCCTTTATAGGTTTGTAAACAATCTAGATTTGGCTATGTCGGTTTTAGCTATTAGGAGGTACTTGTCTCTCAAATGTTTCTTCATTTCTAACCATGTAGAAATAGGACCATAACTTCTATTCTCCAATCGTTGCTCCATGATTCTCCACCATACTTTAGCATGACCACCAAGCTTCATACATGCAAATCTGATCCTCTGATCATCAGTCATGTCATACCAGTCAAATATTCCTCTAGTGCAGCCAGCCAATCTGAAAAAGATTGAGGGTCTAAATCTCCATTGAAATCAGAAACATCCACCTTTACCTTCTTGGTTATATCATCTGCATAACCACCATGTTCAATTTGTCCCATCATCTCATCAAATAGATTTGTGAGCAATGCTTCTTGATCAATCCCTTGGGTATTTTGGGTTCTATTAGCTTGAGCAGGTGGTACCCTTGTGCAGTTTGCAGCTCTTTGTCATCCTCTAAGATTAACAGACACTTCATCTTTACCATTATCATCTTCATGGACAACTCCGTTGTTTCGTCCTCCATCCCTTTCATTAATTAGAGGTGCTTCTTGCTGGATTTCTTCTTCTTTAGCTTCTTGAAGTTCTTTTACTTGTGCTTCAAGGGTTTCAACTCTCTTGCAAAGGGTAGAAACCAATGAATCTCTTTGTATCAGCTAGCCGACCCCTGTACTTCTTTCCACTACGTGTAGCCATGATGGTAACAACCTATAACCTTTGGCTCTGATACCAAACTGATGTAGGGCCAGCTCAGTTCTAGTCTTTAGAGAATGTTGAATGGTCTTCTTGATCAAAGTTTTATGTCTGTTGATGGTTGTAATGGCTTCTTGAAGGAATAAGAGAGAAGATAGGGAGAGAAAGAAGAGAGAAAATACCTGGAATCACTCACAGGGTGCCTAGAATCACTCTAGGGCATGGGAATCACTCATCATAGCTAGCATAAGCTGAAGAAAACTCAATATAATTCATTGCCTTTGTGTAAAACGCCCATACATATTTATAGACTCTAAACTCATAATTATCCTACAAGTCAAACTGTTAGACTCATAGTAGTCTTAGGAGTCAAACTGTTAGACTCAATAATACTAGTAGGAATTCAAAGAAGACTCAATAACTTTATAATCCTACTTATGCAATGACTCTCAAATTTTAAACATAAACAAACTATAACTACACAATCAAACCCTATTATTGGACCCTACATAAAAATTATAAATGGCAAAAATACCCTTGGTGTTCAATTCAGTCCAAATCCCAAGTACCATCATTATGCCATATCAGGGCCTGTTGTAAGGCTTTCTTCTAGAATAAGTCTTCAAGGGTGCTGATTGATTCCTATCATCTCTCCCCGGATTGAAAGAACTCGACTCCGACAAGTTAAAAGTATGGTGCCTTTCATAAAGATCTTGGTTAAGACGCTGAAAGTCTTCAGCTGTGATCCAAGAACTCTCGAACCCTACTTTCCTACACTTTTTCTAAAAATAGGATGACTTGGGCCCCTCAATTTAGAAGGAACTTGTTTGATTGGGAGATGGATGAGATTGTGGAGTTGTTGGAGTTGATACAAGGACAGGGAATAGATATCAACTTGGAAGTGAATGGAGTTGGAAATGGAATGGTGATGGATGCTTCTCAATCAAATCTTTGGCCCTCAAGCTTAGCAGTTCAAGTTCTATGAGTTTTCCTTTCAGTCAGATCTGGAATCCAATCAGTCCTTCCAAATCTAATTTTCTAGTTTGGACAATGGCTCTAGATAAATGCCTTTCTAGATTTATTTTAGAAAAACGAGGTGTTCAACTACATCGGCTTTCTTGGTCTCAATTGGAATCTACAGATCACCTTTGTCTCCACTGTCCAATCTCCTCTTAGGTGTGGGAGCACTTCCTGAAAGTTGTGGGAATCTGCTGGGTTATGCCAAGTACTGTTTATCAACACCCCATTTTTGCTCGGTCCCTTCACCCTACCTCTTCGTACCCTCCTTTTAGACCCCAAAACTTGGAATCACAACTAGATCAAATCAAGACCTTACAAAGCCAAAAATTCCTCTTTTCACACAATCTATAGGACAAATGAAAACTTCGAGATCAACATCGATGTCCAATCAAATATGGCCTACAGACTTGGGAAACTATAAATTAGTCAGACATCCAACATTCATCGCGCTAACTTCCTTTTTAATGGCCCTGATCCAACACACCCATTGCCTCAAGATCACAGGATACAATCCCATTGCAAGTCTACAATGACCAACCTCAAAAGTGTTAAGATTTCATTTAGATGACCCTACACAACTAGAATTAGAAAACCTAGATTAACCATTTCTTTCTCATATCAGAACCATCCACTTGACTCACCTTAATATGTGTCTACTACCCACCAAACTTCATCACAGAATTCCTTCGTTTGATCTACCATCAAGCCTAGATCCTATCTCATTGATTAGAGCTTATCATCCATCATCCCAGTCTTCATTTGACCGATCAGACCTCACCATTGTGTTCAAAAACCCAAAAAACCTCAGCACGTCAAATTTCACAACCAAACTCCTCCATTTGACTGTTAAAAAGTGAGATTTCATTTTGGGTCGTCTCGTTAATTGATAAACCATTGACCCAAACTAAATCTGTTAGTCTACACCTCTAATCAAAGATCCATCACTTCCATTGGATTCATGACGTTCAAAAATGCCTACTCACCAAATTTCAACCCAAAATTCTCCCATTTGACTTTTCATAAAGCAAAGATTCTATTTCAGTAAATCTTATTGATCCGAACGTGGCAGCCATAGATCTCCATCATCCAGACCCTATTTGACCAATCATACCTCACCATTGTGTTCAGAGACCTAAAAAACCCTAGCACATCAAATTTCATGACCTAATTCGCCTGTTTGACTATTAAACTAGGAAAATGCCATTTTGACGTGCCAGATTGAATTGCCACCTCATCTGTCCCAATCTGAAACTTCAAAATGGTGATAGCTGATGCTAGGCCCATTCTTGACACGTTCAAACACCTGGACCAATGAAATTGAGCCTAATAGACCCAAAACCCAAAGATACCCCCACTTAAAACTAAGAAAAGACAAAATCACTTTTAAAAGTTAATCAAATTTACATTTTCTGCCACTGACAGCCCCACTTACGAGACTGCCTTGATAGGCACACCCCAAGCTCCCATTGGATGTACAAAACCCGTGAAAACCACCCCTAAATCGAAGAAAACCTTTCACCAAAGAAGAAAGCTTGACCGGGCACCATTTTCTTTGAAAAGTCTTTGCCTATTTATGTAAAAAATCTCTGTTGAATCCCAAGCACTGTAGCTGAACGAGTTTTCAGACCTCTTCCTCTCCCTTCCTCTATAAATACAGACCCAACTCAAACTTTGGAAAGGGGGAGAAAATCAAAGAGAGGAAACCTGGGGGGGCTTTTGATAGAACTTTAAGGTGCGGATCTGAAGAAAAGAGATCTTAGAAGCACTCCCAACCTCTATGAAACTTCCATTCGTGAGAAAACTCTAGATATCTGAACCTCAAACTTCAAAACCACCATTTATGTTTCAGATCCAAAATTTTCCCGAAATCCCTAAGCATTCATCCATATCAAACCTCTATTGAGCCCATTCAACTACTCTTTTGATCAATTCAATTGCTAGAATATTGCTCTCAAGGTTACATACGAGAGGTAAGCCGCTCACCCTATCTGTAGCTCAAGTTTGTGTTTTTTGTATTGCTTGAAGTTCTGAGACATTGGAGAACCATTGCCATTGTTTTCAACTTCTTCTAGACTGAGAATAGGGGTAGGGAGGCAAGGGTCTTAGGAAAGTCAGTACCTAAGACCCAATAACATTACCTCAAAATCAGTCTTAGGAGAAGTTGAGAGCATGTTTCTCCAGATTTCAGAAATTCCAACAATTATTTCTGTTGTTTTTCGTGTGAAATAGAGTCTAGACAACTCCTATAGCCCTCTCCCAATCTTAGGATCCAAAATCTCTCAGTTAGGTGCCTTTCCTAGCGAAGAACGGAGTCATTATCAAAGCAAGTAAGTCGATTTTTGAATATAAAAAACGAGGGCCCATTTCCTCTAAAAATGGGTGGTGACTCCAGTTCTTTGAGCCGGCCATGAGCTTTCCGGAGCTCACACTGTTAAAGACTTACTGTGCTATTGGAAGGTTAGGGCCCTTAAGAAGAAAGGAAAATTGGTGTGGAGAACTATTCCAGTAGCTGTTCTCTGGTCCATTTGGTCTGAGAAACAACAAAGTCTTTTGTAACAAATTCAAAAGCACAGAGGAGTTGGTACAGAGGGCTGTGAGCAAGCTGATCTCTTGGGTGTCTGCTAACTCTGAATTCAAGCACCTGAATGCGCCTCAGCTGCTTAGTTCTCAGTTCCTATTGGAGTCTGTAGTTTGAGTTGGTCTCTGTGGAGTCTGTAATCTGATCTGTTCCTGGGCCGGTCCTTCTCTGGTGAAGACCCTGTTGTATCTATTCTTTTGTTTTTAATAAAATTACCTTACCTTTAAAAAAATTGAGTTTGTAAAGAGGGATTTGAGTTCTTACATCGAGTCTAAATAAAATCATGTAATTGCAGTCTTATATTGATTCTCTCTCTCATTCTCCCTATCCCTCTCTCCCTCTTATTTCTTCTTCTAAGCAATCTATCTCTTGTGTTTTAATAAAATGTTTTCTTTTTTTTTTATTGATCTCCTGCCCATTTCTTGGTGGACAGTAAGTTGTCTGCTTAATCATCCAATTGTGTTTGTTCCAAGGCGCCAAATGTTGAATAGTGTCTTGGTGGCAAATGAAATAATTGGTTCTATGCAAACCTCTCCAGGTGTGATCTGTAAGCTGGATTTGGAGAAAGGCTTACGACAATGTTAATTGGAGATGTTTGGACTTCATTCTAGAGAGGATGAATTTTGGTCAGAAATGGAGGAATTGGATAAAAATGTCTGTATTTTCTCTCCTAAATTTTCTATTCTGGTTAATGGACAATCAATGGGTTTCTTCAAAAGCTCAAAGGGACTTTGGTAGGGAGACCCTCTTTCCTCCCTATTATTCATACGTGTAATGGAAATTCTCACTATTTTCATTAAGTCAGTGGAGGAGGAGGGCCTATAGAAAGGTTTTGAGGTGACTCCAGGTGGGGAACTGGTGCAAATGATACCTTATGCTTTGTAGAAGCAAAGGAGGATCAAATTGAGATTTTGGCTGGGCTGCTCAATTGGTTTGAAGTAGTATCAGGTCAAAAGATAAATTGGAACAAAAGCAGTTTGTTTCCAGTGGGAGAGGTGGAAAATATTGAGGATTTAGCAGAAAGACTAGCTTGTCAAGTGGGGCACTTACCAACTAAGTACTTGGGTCTTCTCTTTGGAGTTAAATGTACTTTTGCTTTGATCTGGGAACCAGTTCTGGAGCATTTGGAAAAGAAATTGGCTTCTTGGAAGGCTAAGGGCCCGCTTGGTGCATCTTTCTGTGTGGTCTTTCGACTGTTTACAAGCCTGGCAGACCGATTTTCGGTCTATTTCCATTTGGTGCGCAAAAGATCTAGCCGCCAATAGCTGGAGCGCCGAAAAGACACGAAAAGCCCATTTTGGGCTGATTTCGGGAAGCTCCAAATGAAGTTTTTCATGTCTTTCGCATTTTATTCTCGCACGGAAAGACGCACGGAAAACGTGCATCTGCCAAACGTGCTTCGGGCTGCTCAGATCTTCATTCAAAATCTCAATGCGCCTTTTGACTGTTAGAGCTACCAGAAGATCTTCCCAAAAAGACACACCAAACGGGCCCTAAGTATTTATCCTTAGGGGGCAGGATTACACTTCCGAGAAGTTCTCTGACTACTCTCCTAGCTTTTTATCTTTCTCTTTTTCCTATCCCAGGGAAAATAGCCCAAAGAATTGAGAAGTTGCAAAGGGAATTTCTGTGGAGGGGGTGGGAGGAAAAGAAGAAAGTTCACTTGGTAAGCTGGGAACAGGTGTGTTTACCAAAAGATAAAGGAGGTTTGGGTATCAGAAAAGTAACGAACTTTTAACACTGCACTTCTTGGGAAATGGATCTGGAGATTTGGAATGGAAAGAAAAGAATGATGGATCACTAGCACTTCTTTCGATTCTCTTGGCTGTTCAATTTGGAAAAAAAAAAAAAAATCATGGACATTTTTCCTGTCTTTAGCAGAGGATTGAGACCGAAGCTGGGGAAAGGGTATTGATTGCTTTTCTGGAAGGATCCTTGGTGTGGCCGTGTGGGCAATCCACTCTCTCAGATCTATTCCCACAGCTTTTTTAGATCGCAGAACCCCAGTATGCATCTAGCTGGGAGTGTTATGAAATTAATGTTCTTTGATCTGGTGCCCTTCCTTCCAAAGGAATTTTCAAGATTGGGAGATTAAAAGCTTCACCGAACTTCTGGAGCTGATTTCCCTTCAGCCCCTGGATCGGCTTCTGGAAGATAGTTGGGTATGGAGTTGGAGTTCAGATGGCCGATTCTCTGTCAGATCTTTTGTTAGACATTTGTCTAACCTCAGTCCAGCAGATTTTCCGGCTGCTAAAGTTTGGAATTCTGTAGCCCCCTTAAAGGTTAATGCTTTAGTCCGGGCTGCATCTTTAGACAGATGCTTAACTAAAACACATATGTTAAAAAGAGGTATGCAGATCCAGGAATTAGTTTGTGTGCTATGCGGGCAAAAACTGGAAGACAGCAGCCATCTGTTCATCCACTGCTCTGTCTCAACAAAAAGCTGGAATCACTTTCTTTCAGCACTGGATATTAGCTAGATCATGCCAAACACTGTGAAGGAGCCTGCTAAATTGCTGGGAGCTGCAGGGACTGTCAAAGCTTGCAAGAAGCATCTGGGAGACCATTCTGGCTGCTGTTATTAGCTCTATATGGACAGAGAAACAAAAGGATTTTCTGTAACACTTTCAAAGATTCAGAAGATCTTATTACTTTTGTCTTTGGAAAACTCCTGTCTTGGGTCTCGGCTAACAAGGGGTTTCAGACCACCCAATTGGGGGCTAGGTTGGGTTCTGAGAATTTCTGGAATTTGTAATGGCTTGAAATCCATGCTGTCTCGACCCAAAATATATTTTTGGGGGGACTCTCTTGTATTATTTCTCTGAATTAATAAAATTTTACCTTACCTTTAGTCAAATAATAATAATAATAATAATAAACTCACTAAGGCTGAAAGCTGTTGGAAACTTGGAACCCTACTGTCCTACATCATATAGTCCAACTATCCTTCCTCCACCCAAGAAAAAGAAAAACATAAAATCTCAAAATGGGCTTTATGTATTGAAGCTAGGGGAGGTTTTTTCATTAAGTGTGCATGGTAGGTCAGAAGCTCTATTATTTTTTGTTCTTTGTTATCTTTCCATAATACCACTACAAATTCAAACATCGTTTTTTTTATCATGTGACCATGGGTGTGCCTGGTAGGTTAGTAGCTTTATTATTTCAACTTTTTTGTGCATTAATGGTGATATGCTGTTCAAAAAATGGATGTTTTTAGCAGTTAAAGTTTCAATATATTCTGATTATTTACTTTTTGTTTTTCTTTTTTTCTTTAATGTATAAGGAAAATATTTATGAAACCCATGGTCACATGATAAAAATTTTATTTTGGACTTAAAATTCCAACCCTTATGACGGATTGATTGTCTTGTCCAATTTGACTATTATGATGCTTCAATAATGTTTTGTCTATTTATTTACAATCCCAGGCTGTGTGCAATTAACAAAAATTACATGGGTTTTCCTTCTTTATGTATAACTGTAAACACCCATTAGGGCTGTGGGTATTAGCTTAATGAATCTATTTATTTCTATTTGATAAACAGGGGTTGTCATCAGAGAAGGTGCAGGATTATCGTTGGGTAACTTACCTCCATCACTAAGGCCACCACCGGAGGGAGGATATCCACCTCTTCCTTTTGTGGACTGGGGATAAGTCTTTTGTAGATATAGAGCATCCTTCTTTTCTCTCCTTATACTGTCATCCCTAGGTTGCACTCTTCCAACCACTATTTTTATATTTGAGGCGCATCGATAAGTTACTGTTTGTTGTTTTTGGTTCATCATTAGGCTTCTGATAAGTTACTTTTTTTACATCACATAAGTTACTTATGGTCGTTACTGTTTATTGAAAGTTTCGTGTATGGTTTAATGTATCTATGTGTATTTATCAAAGCTGATGAGAAATCAAATATACTTTTTATTTTTCTATTGTGCCCCATTCTCTTTTCGGTAAGTCACTTACCCATGTTCTTTTATTTCCCATGTAAATAAGACAGTGACCATTTTAGCCATAAAAATCCTATTATTAAAGGGGGTATTTTTGTTCCATCCAAATATTGGCAACTTTCCCCTAGATGGGAAAGTTAATTTACCCACCTAGGAGATGGGTATCACTTATCCAGGTAAGTGATACCCAGGAAAATAAACTTTCATTGATCCCCAAAAATCCGAAAAATAAACATGGGTTTCTTGGTCAATGGGAATCAAAATCCAAAAAAAGATGCTCCCTTGATGATAAAGGTGATATCGGTAGAAAAGTTGCTTATCTTTAGTGAACCAAACGCCCCCTCAATGATCAAGTACCATTAGTATCTCTTTTATCGGTGGTAATATTACAGGTTCTTGAATGTCTCACTCTCAAATGTTCCATTTTTGGATGGATGACTAAAATGACAAATAGATTCTATTGAACACCATCTAATTCACTTCCTTTTTATCCACATCATCCTCATACACTTCCTTGGATTGGAGATTTATCCTATTGATTCAAAGCAAATACTAAATAAAGGAATTCCACCAATGAAGGATAGTTTCATCGTCCCTCTCGATATAGGTCAGTTTATTGCTTAAGGACTAATTGAACTGGATTGCGAAGTTTGCTTGATGGCTCAAAGCATCTTTACTTGGCCATCTGAAACATCTTGTTGACTATTCAAACAAATGACAATAACAGAGATCTAGATTCCATGGGAGTACAATTAAACATCGAGTCAAATTCATTAAACCTAGTAAATTTGCTATCGCTTTGATCCATTACAGAATCCATTTACAGTTTCATAATAACAAGATATTTCTATTATTCCAAACTTTGTCCATTTTCGTTGAACTTATCAGATCAAACCTTTTGTTTAAAGCCAAGTAAACCCATTTCACACAAAAAGAAAACCAAAGTGGACTTTAACAGATGTCAGCAACAGAAACTGAAGCGGAAGCCGACCACGCACATATTATTGGTGGGTAGATCAAGCTTCTCAATATATAACATCTCTAGTGTGGCTTGTCCTGACTTCACTAGACAAACAGCAAAAGGGAAAAAAGAAATCATTTCTTTTCTGAACCTGTGAAAGGTTAGTCTAAAATTAAAATATTTGAAAGCCCAACCAGACTGACTATTCCAACATCAGTTCCTTCTTGTGCCCAGATTAAAGAAAAATTTATTCACATCCCCTGTGAAAATGCTTGCCGCCGAATTTTTCACCGGGGATATTCTAGCTTCATAGTGATTGCAACTGTTTTTGCAATGATTACTGGTAATCATCAGACTGAGATCCTTTGATTAGGCTGCTTGATTCAAAGGCTTCCGGAAGGATTCTATTGATTTCTGTGTCAGCAATCGTTCTGATTCTTGGAGATGGGCCTGGTATCAAACTGAAACTGAAAAAGGTTCCTTTAAAATAAGCTTGGAATAATATATTACTGCGGTGTAATAACTAGACTTGGGACCAAAAAAAGTGGAAGTTAATGGGAAGAACATGGGGAGATGATCTACTACTATCCCTCTCAATACCATCTCCTCTTATTCCTTCTCTCCAATCCACCTTTTTGGCCTGAACGATCATATGCGGACTCCACATTCTCAAAAAAGATATGTTTCAATGGAATTGGTCGGTTTTCGCCATTAAAAATTGGTCGGGATTAATGGTAGGCTCCAAATGACCTCAAAAGAGTTTCTTCCACTAAGTCTTGGCAGTATAAATGTGACTTCAACCTCTCTGATTCTCTAGCTTCCATGACTACCCCTCTTATTTTATGTCACTGACTCACTGCAAGTTATTTACAGAGGAGGAAGTCTTAACTCTTAAAAGTGTGCTTCAACTTACAGAAACGTGGGGATGGGGTGGTGGGTTGATTTTTCTTTCTCCTCTGGTTCTAACTTCTAGTTGCTAATATTGACAAAGCCTGTCCAAATTCCAGTCAGGTTCTTTGAATTTCAAAGCCACAACTTTTATTCCATTTCTTTCTCCATCTCAGCTAATAGTTAAGTGAGATTCAAGGATCAACCATGGAGTTGGCCAGGGTGTTTCTACTGGTTTTGGTTTTCTGCATTTCGTCCTGTTCTTCCTTCCTTCTTCCCACTCAAGGAAATTTGCAAAACCATATAAACCGCAAGCTAGGCCATCGAGTGTCCTTCATTTCACAACCCCCTTCTCCACCACCTGAGTCAGCTAATTCCAATGATGATGTCTTCGATGTGCTCTCATTTGGTGCCATTGGGGATGGCGTTACAGACGATACACCTGCATTTAAGATGGCATGGGATGCAGCCTGTCAAGCAGAATCAGCAACCCTGCTTGTTCCCAATGGCTACTCCTTCATGATCCAATCTACAATTTTCACAGGCCCTTGTGAGAATGGCTTCGTGTTTCAGGTAATATGACTGTGAACTATAATTTTTTTTTAATTGAACTCACATTTGCTTTATATAGAAAACGAATGCTGATAATGGGATTGGCACTACTCTGAACACTGAAAAGATTGAAGGCACGCTCATGCCGCCTGATGGGCCAGATGCTTGGCCGAAGAATAACAGTAGGCGCCAATGGTTAGTCTTTTACAGAATAAATGGATTGACAATGCAAGGGGGTGGCCTTATCGATGGTAGAGGAGAAAAGTGGTGGAATCTTCCCTGCAAACCCCACAAGGTAGAGAGTTCTGCAATTTAATGCACTGAAGAGAGACAGACAGATTTCTTTATATAAACTCCTTACAATTTCATCAGTTAATGGGTCATCCGTTGTTGTTACAGGGAGTAAACGGAACGACACTGCCTGGACCCTGTGACAGCCCTGTTGTAAGTTCAACATGATTCTAGCTAGGCGACTTATTTACAGTAATTCCATGCTAAGAACTCCATTCATCTAATCTTAAAACTAATTAATGGCAGGCATTGAGATTCTTCATGAGTTCCAACTTGACTATACAGGGGCTTGCAATCCGGAACAGCCCCCAGTTCCACTTCAGATTCGATAACTGCAGGAACGTTTATGTAGATACAATTACCATAAGGGCGCCCTCTCTGAGTCCCAACACCGATGGAATTCACATAGAGAACACAGACTCCGTGCGTATATATAATTCCCTCATCTCAAATGGTATGTTCAGAGTTCTAACCTCATCAGAAGCTCCCTCCCTTGGTCTGTCCATTCACCAACCTAACGAGTATATATATATATATATATATATATATATATATAAACCTCACTCCAGGTGATGACTGTATATCGATTGGGTCCGGATGTTACGATGTAGATATAAACAACATCACCTGCGGCCCCAGTCATGGAATCAGGTATTGATGAATGGTGATCCCCACTCATCGCTTTTCTTCTTGATTCATCACTCACCACTCGCCCATGGATTTCATTCCCAGAATTTAATAATTCACCAACTTGGTACTTCTGCTCTCAGCATTGGCAGTTTAGGCAACCGAAATTCGAGGGCCTGTGTCTCCAATATCACATTGAGCAATTCAGTCATAAAACACTCTGATAATGGAGTTCGGATCAAGACATGGCAAGGAGGATCAGGTTCAGTATCTGGGGTGAAGTTCAGCAGCATACACATGGACGCTGTGAGGAACCCCATCATAATTGACCAGTTCTACTGCCTGAGCAGAGCCTGTGCCAACCAGACCTCTGCGGTCTATGTGTCGGACATCTCGTACACAAACATCAAGGGCACCTACGATGTGCGGAGTCCACCGATGCACTTCGCCTGCAGCGATTCTGTGCCATGCACCAATCTAACACTCTCGGACGTGGAGCTTCTCCCTGCTCAAGGAGAGATTGTGTTAGACCCGTTCTGTTGGAACGCGTATGGCGCTTCCGAGACGCTTACTATTCCACCAGTCTTCTGCTTGTTGGATGGCGTACCGCGATCAGTACTGGAAAACGACATAGAACAGTGCTGAACCACTGGACTATTAATGAATGATGTGCAAAGCAAAATTATTTATTATATATATACTTCCAAGAAATTTAAAACTGCATAAAGAGAAAGAGATGAAAAGTATGATAGCTAGTGAGAAAAGAAAACTGATGACGATTGGCTATGTACTGCACTCTCCACCATACTTTGTTTCTATACTAGTTAATTTTAGTTTTGTACTTGTCACCGTTTCTTTATATACTTTTCCTTTCATTTTTTCCTCTGCAGCGCACTACCATATAATCAATCCATAGAAACAGTGATGTTTTCTGAACAAGGATTAAGGCTGCATTTGGTGGGTTTTTTTTTTTTTTTTGGCTTTTGAAGGGCTTTTTAGGAGATCGGCTTTGGTCGAAGCAAACCCGTGCTCACACCGTCCCAATACCCTCTTGCAATTTGCATCGAGAATATCTTCCCATAAAATAATACCCTCTTGCAATTTGAACGGCATTGCTTTGAGGGAAGCCAAACTCCTTTGTGTTTAAAATTCTCTTGGCAAGGTGGTTTTTTGGAGTGCTTTTTTCCATTGAAAAAGGCATTTATTTAACAACATTGCTTGGTCCAAAATCGATTAATGGCAAGGGGGTTCAATCAATTAATCCATACTCAATTGTAATAATGAAATAAGAAAATATATGAATCATAAACTGGTTTGGGAAAAAGGGGTCAAGGGGAAGTTATTAATAGTGCATGGCACGGAAATATTAAAAAAAAATTCAAAACAAACAACAAAAAGATAAAGGGGTTTTTACCCCTAAAATAAAAAGTAAATAAATAAGGGGTGAGATGGAACCGTGGGAATCAATATTAGATTAATTTTTTTAAGGAAAAACAAGAAAAAAAATAAATGAAAATTGAACCAAATCGTAGTTTGCCATCGCAAAAGTGGTGAGAAGTGAAGATGGAAAGGAAAAAGTGAAGAAGAAGAAGAAGAAGATGGGGCGAGGGTTTTAGAGTCGACAGAAGCATTCTGGGTGTTATGAAAAGTTTAAATGAGCAAAACCGTGACGAAAAATAAGAAAAAGCACTTCTTGAAAACACAAGAAGCCAGAAGTCGCCCATCAACTGCTTTCTCTAATCGGCTTTTTTCAGTACGTTTACTGCTTTTTTTTCTTTTTTTTTTTTTTTTTTTTTGGGGGGGGGGGGGGGGGGGGGTGAGGTATTTTAAACCCCACCAAACTAAAAGCTGAAGAAAATGATAAAAATTGAAGATCCATATGCTCAACAATAATCCACAACCCCCTCCCTATACACAGAAAAAAAACCAAGAGATGAAGTTCCATATGGATGGTTGTTTCAGGAAACAATTTGGATAACCAATGGGTCACGAATGTCAAATGTTTTAGCTGATCATTTACATATAATTTTCTGTCATTCAATTGATCATAAACATTTTCATGTATTAATTGATCATCCACAAATGCTTTCTGTGACTGTGTATCCTGCCCATAAGTATGAATATATAGTTGTCATTTGTCAACAAGATTCATATTACAAATGTTTTCTGTTTTAAGTAATTCCAACAATAGATGGATGATTTCATGTCTGTTCATACTAGCAGACAGAGAAAGGATACAGTAGAGGAGGATAGGAAAATGGAGATTTTTTCTTTTTCCTCTTGTTAGGAGGATGGGACGATATACAGAGATGCAAAAAGGAATAAGGTCGAGGCTTTCATGAATAGAAAAAGAAGCCATTAAGGAGGAGTGGAATAATGAATGAATACAAAGAGAATATTTGGTGAGAGTGATCGAAAGCGAAGAGGTTTTGAAATTGATCCGACAGTGACTTAGGTGTGAACTGCGTAAGTGGTGGAGGCGGCCGGCGGTCGTCGATTCTCTCTCTCTCTCTCACGCGTAACGGCTACAATAATCATTAGTAAGGTGAGGGCGGTGCACGAGCTAAATTCCAAAAGCCACCCACCAAACTCAACTTTTTCATTTTATTCTCTTTGTCTCTCGCAAGCACGCACATCGCTTCAGAAGTTTTGACAAATTTGATGTCTGTATCTCAGTGCTTGCTGCTCTGTTTATTCTTTATGGGATCGAATAGGAAGATAGACAAAGAAAATTTCTGAAACTTGGTGGGGTTTTCTCTCCAAGAACCCATTTTGGACTATATAGTATATATGGTATTTTCACTAGATGAGAACTAGGAAATTTGAGGAAAATAAGCAGAGGAGAGATTATAACAATGAAAATATTTTGAAAAGGCCCAGCTCCATTTGATAATTTCTCCTTGGAATTCATTCCTTGCTCAGTTTGGAACGATTACAGAGTGCAAATACATATAAAACAATATAAAATATAAGGTTTTGCACTCTACATATTTGTATTTGTACTCCTTCCAAAGTTTACTGCTGTATACAGAGAACTTACTCCACAGGTGGTCACAAGATATAATACAAATTCTATTGTATAGAAATATATTTTTGGAGATTAGTGCAGTGAAATGCACCTCAATCTGTAAATATTTCAACATCAAACCCACCATTTTTGCAACATGTCCATGTCCCTTTGCAAACCAATGCTAAAACGTAACATTGCACTCATGGCAAGGTGCAATTTTGCATTGCTATAGAGCAAAATCTATAGCACTTGGTGCATTTTGTGGTGCCACTACTGAAAAGTGTGTTTTCATCCATGGCACCCATAAGATAAAGAGCAATAAGAAATGATTTCAGTACTCATATTTTAACAAAAACTATGGCACTCAACACAGAAAGGAATTGTTAAACAGGATTCATGTGGCCAACTCCATGTAGAATTGCTCATTATGCATTTGGTATGAACTCACTACAAGTCCTAGTGAATTCCCCACCGACCTTGGCCACCTAGTGGGTTTACAATGATAGTCGACACAGATATGACAGTGTGTAGTGTAATGTCCCCACTTTTTTCCCCTTCTTTTCTCAACAAAATTTTGGGTTCTCATTCCCAGGATATATCTTTTTGCCTTTTTCCCTCGGCTCAAGATAATGGAGGGGATGTAGATACAACAATGTCAAAAAATTTAGAGGAATAGAGTGATATTAGCTTAAAACAGGGTACTAAACCGCAACTGTCAGAAAGTACAATGAAGTTTCAGCAATTTATCCTTGTGTATAAACGGAATGCACTTGATATTTGGATATGGTCTGATAAGAGAGATTTATGGAATTCAGCTTCGGTCAGTGCAAGCCTGTGCTTAGACCCAACAGCCTCTTGCAACCTTGCATTAAGAATACCATTCAGCTTCGATCAATGCAATTAAACCTGTGCTCAAACCGTTCGAACAGCCTCTTAAGAACACCATTCAGCTTCGGTCAATGCAATTAAGCCTGTGCTCAGACCGTTCGAACAGCCTCTTGCAATTTTACATTAAGATATTCCTAATACAAGGCTATATTAAGACTGTTCCAACGGACGTTACACTGAACGAAGCCGAACTCTTATTTGGGACCGGGAACAAAGAGAGACAGGAGTGCTTTCATTTGTAATTTTAAATCTGAGGTACGAAGCTGACTGCCATGGAATGAAGGAATGTGGGGGCCATGCAATGCAGCCCAAAAGTAATTCAAAAAGGAAAGGAATCTATGAAGAGAATCACCCTTATGCAATACATATACACACATAATAGTGGAACCGCTCAAAAAAATAATAATAACAGTGGAACCGCATAAAATATAATATTAATTATCAAGTGTCATTCTTTTCTTGTACATGCAGATGAGAGGGAGGCGTGCTGACGTGAGAATTGAGAAGAGAACAGACAGTAAAATAGTACAAAATAAATTTATAAAAGGATGTTAATTAACACATTTTATTTATCAAAAAAATATATTATTTAAAACATTTTATACTATTTGAGAATAAAAACCTATTCACTAACTTCATTTAACAGCTTAAGATTTTAAGATGAATGGTTCTTTGAGATGATATCAAAGCATATCTAAGAACCTAACCTAATAGTCTACTATTAATTTGATTTTTACCCCATTGTAGTTAATTAACAGTCTGTTTGGTGTGTTTTTTTGGAAAGATCTTTTGGTAGTTTTGACAATTAAAAGATGCATTGAGCTTTTACATTAAGATCTGAGCAACTTGAAGCATGTATGGCGGATGCATATCTTTCTGTCCGTCTTTTTGCGTGAAAATGAAACGCAAAAAACATGAAAAGCTTCATTTGAAGCTTTTCGAAATCAGTCCAAAATGGGCTTTTCATATCTTTCGGAATTCCATCTTTTAGCGGCTAAATCTTTTGCACGCCAAACAGAAATAGACCAAAAATCGGTCTTCCCAACTTATAAACAACCGAAAAACCACTCAGAAAGATATGCAAAACATAGCCTAAATTTTACTACAAGATATAGATGAGCCTGTCCTTGTCCATGCTTAAGTCCAATGAGCTTTCGTGTGAAGGGCATAATAGAGAATAAAAACCCATTTAATGACATAACAACTTAAGGTTTTTAGGCTGAATGATTCTTTTGACATGCATATCAGTGAGAAAGTGAAACGTAAGAATTGAGAAGCATTTAACTGATTCTAAAATTTTACAAAGTAACTGAAAATTCTGGAATTTGTGACATGGATTTTAACTCTAAACCTCCATCTCCATACAAAAATGGAACAGATGGGAATGACCCACATGCTTATTAGGGTGGATTCTCTTCAGTTTCGTTATTATATAATTTCAATAAATCACTACTTCTCCAATTGCGTAGCCTACTTCATGCCTATCCAGTATCTTATTGGTGAACTTAATACTGTACATAAACATAGTCCAGAAGTGCACAAAGTGAGAGTACCGTTAAAATATTGAACGCTCATCTAAGAAAAGAGTCATTTATATGGGATGGTACAACCTTTATGTCTTCATACATTATGAGCTTTGTATCTGATGATGATCAAAAGTTCGTGATCCCTACTGGCGGAGACAACTTGGAGCTCGAACACCAACTATGATAGTTGATCTACAAAAGAATGAAGTCAAAAAACCCGGGTGGATGTCTCAAGCAAGGGTCTCCGACACTCAAGTCGATATTGGCCGAACTCTCCGAGGTGGTGAATAGATAGGCGAGCAGGAAAGCAAGTGTATATGTTTGCATATATGTGTAAGCGTACCTTTTGAGGGCGAAGGCTCACCCTTATACAGACCTTGAGACTCGGTTGAGACATGTTTGGCATGTTCGAGTTGTTGATGTCTATCTATTTGTTGCTTCTAGGATGCGTCCGCACCGCACCATGAGTGTCCTTATCAACTTCCCCACGAAGCGGGCGAAAGCGTGCTTATCGTTGGCAGGTAGGCATCATTCCACGAATAAGGGAGAGATCATGCCATGTAAGTCGGAGGCATGTTGATGTCAAAGAGGTCCTTCAGGTCACGAGATGCCCAGGTCAAACAGGTAAGTTGGGAGCACGATGTACTTAAGTTGAACATGTAAGTTGGCTGCTAAGGTGCTCTTAAGTGAGGTTGGAGTTCACTTGAGCTTCATAAGTCGATATGTCAAGATGCATTCAAGCAAGATCCTGCCACGTGTGTTGTTGAGGTGCAATACAAGTGTTTCTTCTACCACATGGAAGAATAGAATCCGAGGGGAAAATCATCCCTCATCAATTGTCCCCCACTTCCAAGATCAAGGTGAACAACTCGAGGGAAGGAAGTAGTTTGGCTTGAGGCAATTCTTGTCAAACGCTTGGTTCTTGCTAGGCCATAGATTTGTGCTAGTTCGGTTTACTGGTTTGGGATTGTTTGACAAGTCGTGTTAACTCGAGTGTGCAGACTTCACGTGAAAATTAGCTGTTGCAAATGCCAAAAAACATGCTAAATTGATTTTGGACCTCGGGAAACAAATCGTCATATCAAAGGGATATCAATCGCCAATGATCCGCCATCCCCATCTACAAATAGTGAGGCTAGGGGGTTCATTTTCGCTTGTCCATTGCGAAGGAGCAATGTAGAGAGGTTGGAGAGCTCGGTGCGTGGTTGGAAAGTCCAGTTAAAGTCAAGTTGATCAGTCTTAAGTCTTTTCGACTGAGCCTCCACCCCCCTTCCTTTTTAATTATGTCTAGTTCTGGTTTTGAGGGTGAGGAGCGAGCTAGCACTCAGGTCGAGGAAGGGTCCTTGATTCAGGAGCGTCAAGGTTCCCATAACGGGGCTACGAGTTCTAGGAAGAGGTCCGAGTATAGCCCAACTTAGCTAACTCCTGTCGACATCCATCGGATTAGGGAATGATATCAAATTCCTAAGGAGTTCGAGTATCAAGACTTGGGAGAAGGAGGGTGGCCTTTCACCTTGAAGGGGAGAGTGGGCATCACTGACCTAGGGGAGGAGACCTTAGATGAGCCCGTGAAGGTTCTAGTAAATGACCTTATTGGTAAGAAGTTTCAACTTGGGGATTGGCTAAGGAGATGTTGATCTGGGCTGGTTTCAGTCTAATTGGTAGGTTGTCTTTCTATACTTAGGAGATTTATAATTTATATTGAATTTAACTCGAATGACTGACGACATGTGACCCTTGCAGAAGATATGTCAAATGTGGACCTTGTCAATGTCTCCTCAACAGCTCAGAAGAGGAGAAGGAAAGTTGTTAAGTAAGGAATGTCCCAAGTGGCTCCAAGCCCAAATCAGCAAGCGGGGAGCTCAAGAAGTGGCTCACATTGATGTAGACAACGTTGAGCCACCTATGCGGGAGAAGCACATCAAGCTCGTAAGTTCGGCGGTCCCCCCTATAGAGCAACTTTCTATTGACCCCAGCATGGATGAGGTCAGCAACTTGGGGTTTCAAACCCATGTGAGTGAGCCGATGTCGGGCCAAGCACACCCCCTGGTCAGGCCAATGGTGACAATGCAACCCACCAACAAGACTTGGGATCCTAAGGCCTTGATTTCTGACTAGATCAACACCTTATGATGGTAAGGACTTATCCTTATTTCTTTTTTTCCTTTCGTACTTGTAAGTCGAGCAAATTAGATGTTTTCTCAAGCCAACTCTCTCTCTCTCTCTCACGTGCTAATAACCAAGATAGATAAAAGTGTGACCAAAGTGGAGAGATCCAAGGGGAAGGTGGAGGCAGTCAAGGTGGAAATTGGCACATTGTAGACCTTCCAGATTGAGGCAGAATTAACCTTCTCTACCATACATAAGGAGAAGGCAAAGCTACTAGAGAAGCTAGTGGAGGTGAAGGAGAACATTGTTGTGCTCCTCAACGACCTGGAGCAAGAGGCCTAGTTCACTAAACAAAGAACTAAGTATGTCAAGGAGATGAAGGTTGTCATGGCGAGGGTTGTTGAGGAGTACGTTGCCTCCACCGAGTTTCAAGCTAACAGGAATGAGTATGCCTCCCCTCCTTGGTGAAGGGGTTCATGATTTTTCACCAACTCATTGTTGCGCTCTGTCCAGAGTTCAACCTATCAAAGCTAAAGATGTTGGTCATTACTGATGACATGCTGAAGAAGGCTGACAAGGAGGAGGACTCCAAGGAGGAAGATGAGGAAACCAAGGGCGACAAGGTGGTTGTTGACAACGTGCCCCCTAGTGATACCTAATTTGACCTCTTTTCTTAGGTCTTGTATATATGAACTACTGCATTCTAGGCCTCCAAGCTCAACTTTTTCATTCCTTAGGAATGATGTTTACCTGACTAAGGTTGCGAAAAGTGAGGTTGCATAAGTGACTTTCAGGTAGTTTGACAATTCCCCCCCCCCCACCCGAGCTACCCCGATTGATCAGGGCCAAGTTACCCATTCCAATGTTGGCTAAAACTAGGGTGAGTTTTCTAACTTGCAAGATCGGGCTAAGTTAGGTGAAATAAATTAATTAAAATAGTGAAGTAAATCAAATTGAAAGAACAAGCTCGAGACTACCCCTATTGATCAGGTCCAAATTAGTTTTAGCTTGTTGTCATTTTCTTCCTCATCATAAGTCTCTTCTCATAAGGTCAGCACTTTGATCTCAATTGAGATGACCGCCTCAGTGCTGAATGTGAAGTTGAAAGGAGTTTTCTTGGTGGTCATTCTTCTTGTAGTACAATAGGCCCATAACACACTAGGAATTTCTTCCACCCATTGTTCCTTAATCGGGCAAGGCGAGTCTTTAAACCATAGAGGATCGTTCAGTTGGTCACGTTGGCTTGATAGTATTCAATTGAGGTGAAGTTCTACTGCACCCCAATTTGATGCACTAGTCTCGGAATTTGATATCCATGAACTATTTGTCAGTGTCTGAGATCAAAACCCATGGTAGTCCAAATCTACAGATGATGCTCTTCTAGAAGAAGTTTTGAATGTTCTGAGTTGTGATGGTGGCGAGTGGTTCAGCTTTTATCCATTTGGTGAAATAGTCGATAACTACCACTAGGAATCTTCACTGGCATGTTGTTGGTGGGAAAAGACTAAGGATTTTGATCCCCCACTAGGTGAATGGCCAAAGGATAGTGAGGTACTACAGGTTCTTGGCAAGCTCATGAGGCACATTGGTGTGGCATTATCATCAGTCACATCACTAGACCAATCAAATGGTGTGTTCTTTCATTGTGAGCCAATAGTACTCTTGCTTTTTGAGCTAGCAACCTGCCCCCCCAAGTGTCCATCATAGGTTTCTTCATGGATTTCTCTGAGCATATACTCTACATCAATAGGTCAAAGGCATCTAAGGTAAGGCAGAGTGAAAGACTTCCAATACAATTGGTCGCTTATAATGACATAACAAGTAGATTTGCATTCAATATTGCAAATTTCTCCTCTGTTGGTAGGAAGCATACCTTGGTGTAGGTACTCCATAATGGGGTCTATCTAACTCAGTTCAGTCACATGTATTGGAGAGACCTTGACTTCTGTCATGTTCTCTACGCTAGGGCATGGCAGGTCTTCGATGTGCACCATCCTCCTAGCAATTTTTGTAGAACCGACCAGCTTTGAAATTGTGTCAGTCAGTGCATTCTCAAACCTCAAGATTTGGTGAATGGAGAAGGAATCAAATTATTGGGTGAGCTCCTGTACCTTTGAAATATATTTAATCATTGCCAGTTCCCAGGCTTTGTACAGTCTATCGGACTGATTGACGACAACTTGGGAATCACTAGAGACCTCTATGTTCTCACGTCGATCTCCTTGGCTAGTGATAGTTTAACTAATAGTGCTTCGTACTCAGCTTCATTGTTTAATGCGTTAAATCAGAACCTAAGGGCATACTCGAGCCTCACTTCATCAAGTCCAAGAAAGATCAGCCCAGCACCACTGCAATTTTGATTGGACGAGCCATCTATGTTGAGGATCCAGGGTTCTTCCTAGTTGGACGAAGGTTCAGTGCTAGTGGATTGCCTCTGAGTTGACCAGTGGTTCATCTGGTTCCGGCGTCATCAAGTTGAAGATACATTCAGTGATAAAATCAGCTAAGACCTGAGCCTTGAAAGTTGGTTACAACTTGAAATGGATATCAAACACGTTGAGTTCCACTGCCCATTTGGTGAGCCTTCCTGATACTTTGGGTTTCTATAGGATCTAGCATAGCAGTTGGTCGGTGAGTACAACGATCGTATAGGCCTAAAAGTAAGGTCGTAGCTTTCAAACTGAAATGATCAGGGTGAATGTGAGTTTTTTTATGTTCGGATATCTGGTTTTGGCTGCATGTAAGACTTTGCTTACGTAATAAACAAGTCGCTACACTTCTTCTTCTATTTGAACCAGTACTGAATTTACAATTTTGTCACCAACTAACAAGTATAAGTAGAGTTCGTCTCCATGCTTGAATGCATATTGGAAATCTTTGGTCCACTAAAAGTCTTTTTCCTTCTTAATAGCTTGAAAAAAGGGCAAGCATCTTCTCATCGACTTGGACATGAAGCGGCTAAGCATCGCAACTCGTTCGATGAGTCTTTGGACTTCCTTTATTGACCTCGATGGATACATAGCCTAGATCTTTTCAAGATTAGCTTTGATACCACATTGATTCACTATATAACCAAGGAACTTTCTCGACGTAATGCCGAACAAACACTTGTTTGGGTTGATCTTTAGTCGGTATTTTCGAAATACCTCAAATACTTCGGTCAGGTCATCTATATGAGAATTAAAAGTCCTACTCTTAGCTACCATGTCATCAACATAAACTTTAATGCTAGTAGGTTGCCCTGGCATTCTTAAGGCCAAAGGGCATGACTGAATTACAATATAGACTAGTTTCAGTTATGAAGGAGGTCTTTCCTGGACCTCTAGTCCATCAAAATTTGGTTGCACCCAAAAAGGCATCTATGAAGCTCAACAACTCAAATCCCAAGGTGGCATCTACCAACCGATCTATTTGTGGGAGCAAGAAGCTATTCTTCAAGCAAGTTTTGTTCAAGTTGATGTAATCAATACAAATTTGCCACTTCCCATTCGCCTTCTTGACAAGTACAATGTTGGCAATCCAAACCAAGTACTTCACTTCTCATATAAATTCAGCATTAAGGAGTTTATCGACCTCCTCATTAATTGCTCCTTACCAATCTGGGGTGAAGTTCCTCTTTTTCTATTTGACAAGTCTAGAATTCAGATTCACATTAAGCTTGCGAGTTATAATAAATGGGTCGATCCCAGGCATATAACTGGGAGACTAAGCAAAAACATCAAAATTTAATTGAAGAAATCTTACCAATTCAGTTCGGAAAGGGTCTTAAAGAAGCGACCTGATATGCACCTTCTTCTTGAGGTCAATCTCAAAAAGAGGTATCGAAACCACCTACTCGACGGGTTGTCCCCGATTTTTACCAATCTTTTCGGGCAGATCTAAGTCAATAGCTAGGGATTGTTTTCCCTTTCCTTTTAAGGCCGCCATATAACATTGATTCCTAACTCAGTTGAGAACTTCATGGTGAGGTGGCAAGTCGATACAATGGCTCGAAGCATGTGAAAAAGAGGGTGGCCTAAGATAACATTGTAGGGTGATAGTGTTTGAACAACAAGAAATTGAGAAATAACCATAAACCTACTCGACGCGATCCCCACTATTATTGGCAAGGTGATCTTCCAAATCTGACACCTCTGGCCTCGGATGAATTTGTTGATAGTACATCCGAAGGTTTCCTATGTTCCAACTCCTCAATATTGGTCGGCCATCAAGGTCTTTGAGCCTGTAGATGCCTGAACGAAGAACCTTGGTGACTCTATATGGCCCTTCCCAATTTGGTCTGAGCTTGCCTTCCCCGGACGTGGGCACTATGACTTTGCGGAGGACGAGGTCACATGTCTTGAACTCGCATCTTCTGACTTTGGTGTCGTAGTTAGAGGTGTAAAGTGGGTCGTGTCAGGCCAGCACAGCATGGGTCGTGCCACCCTCCCCGATGAAAAATTTAGGGGTCGGCCCAGCACGGCCCACGGGTCAGCCTGACCCATGGACCGAGCCTTGGGCCAGGTCGGGCCGTGTATTGGGACAAAGCTATTTATTTAAAAAAAAATTGACAAAAATTTAAAATTTTAATTTTATATGAATTTTGTGTATAAAATTGCTTATATGTTTAATAACTAAATAAATTAGTATAATAAAATTAAAAAATATATTTATTTTATTAATATATTATATATTATATATTATTATATATTATTATATAATTACAATATATATAAAATATATATAAAATATATATGGGTCGTGCCATAGGTCGGGCTGTAGGCTGGGTCGTGCTAGCCCACGGGTCGCTAGTAGCATGGCCCGCTCAGTCGTGACGTTCCGTGCCGACTCGTGGACCTAAAATCCTAGGCCCAGCACAGCCCGCAGACCGTCGTGCCGGACCACAGGTAGCACAGCCTGATTTACACCTCTAGTCGTAGTATTTTGCCATCCTCTGCTGTTGTGCTACCATCTTGACATGTGCTCGGTCCTGGGCTTCCTCGATCAGGTCTAACTCTGCACGGAGGTCCTCGACGTTTTGGTCATCATTGAAGAGGTCGGTCTGGAGGGTTGGAGAGCCAATCTCTACAGGTATCATAGCTTCGGCTTCGTAGGTCAGGCTGAAGGGTGTCTCTCTGGTGGTTGTCCACGGAGTAGTCCTGTATGCCCAGAGTATGCTCGTCTGTTCCTTGGCCCACCTCCCCTTAGCTTGGTCTAGCCGAGTCTTCAAACTGTGCAATAAGGTTTGGTTGGTTACCTCGGTCTGCTCATTGCTCTGGGGTCGGTGTACAACAGTGGTCTGGTGATTAATCTTCAAGTTTGAGTAGAGGACCTTGAACTTTTGGTCGGTGAATCGTTTCCCGTTGTCTGTGATGAGGACGGATGGAATACTGAATCAGCAGACAATACTTTGCTAGAAAAAGTTCTGGGCATTGTGCGCAATAATGCGTGCCAGAGCTTTGGCTTCCACCCATTTGGTAAAGTAATCTACCGCCACCAGGAGGAACTTTTTTTGAACCACCGCGATGGAGAAGGGGCCGAGGATGTCCATCCCCCACTATGCGAACAGCCATGGGCTGGTGATTGGTTTCAGGGGGACTGTAGGCTAGTGGTGGAGATTGGAGTGTTGTTGACAACTGTCGCATTTCCGAACTAACTGCGTTGTGTCTTGCATCATCATCGGCTAGAAATAACCTTGCCGAAGTGCCTTGTGTGCCAGGGTGCGTGCACCGGGATGGTATCCAAAGATACCTTCGTGGATCTCCCAGAGGACGTAGTCTGTCTCGAATGGGAAGTAATTCAGGTAGAGGAGCATGTGTGAGCGGCAGTAAAGCTGACCTTGGATAAGGCAGTACCGAGCTGACCTATGTTGGAGTCTCTTCGCTTCTTTCCAATCTTCTGGAAGTGTATCTTCTCAGAGGTACTATGTGCTAGGGTCCATCCAGGATGGGTCATGTTGTACCAGGAGGATGAGGAGAGTTGTCGGTGCGATGCTCGGCTGGGCCAGTGTGTCCAACCGTGTTGTCTTGCCGAGGTCGATTTTCGGAGAGCTAGCTAACTTGGATAGCGTATCGGATTGCATGTTCTCGGCTCGAGGAATTTACTAGATGTTGAAGTGCTCAAGTCGGTGGATGAGCTCTTGCACATTCTGTAGATAACTTGTCATTGTGGGCGTTTGTGTCTCAAACTGTCTGTGGATCTGGTTGACTACCAACTGAGAATCACTGAAGGCTTGTATTCTGTGAGCTCCCAAGTCTAGGGTGAGGCATAGTCCGGCAATCAAGGCCTCATACTCAGCCTCGTTGTTGGATTTTTTAAACTCGAACCTGAGAGCATGATCTAACACCGTATCATCTGAACTGAGGAGAATGAGGTCGGCCCCGCTGCCTTACTGATTTGATGAGCCATCCATGTGCAGGGTCCATACTTGCAACGGCAGGGCAGGATCCTCGGCGGTGAATGTGCATTCGGCAATGAAGTTGGCTAGGGGCTAAGCTTTGATCGCGGGTCGGGGTGCATATTCGATGTCAAACTCACTTAGCTCTATGCTCCATTTGATCAAGCGGCCAGATGCTTCCGACCTTTAGAGAACTTATTTGAGTGACTGATCGGTGAGCACTTGAATACTGTGGGCCTGAAAGTATGGCCTGAGCTTTCTGGCCGAGGTGACCAAAGCCAGAGCCATTTTCTCTAAGTTGGAGTACTAGGTCTTTGTGCCACTGAGGACTTTTCTAGTGTAGTTGATCATCCTTTGTACTCGGTCTTCCTCCTTGACTAGTACCGAGCTAACGATTTCATCCCCGGCCTAGAGGTAGAGCAATAGCTCATCCCTTGGGCTCGTCTTGGTGAGGAGAGGCGGCAAGCTTAGGTACCGCTTTAGTTTATAAAATGACCATTCACATTCCTTGATCCATTGGAAGTCCTTCGGTCACTTGAGGGCTTTGAAGAAGGGCAAACACCGGTCCGCAGATTTGGACAAGAACCTGCTGAGGGCAGTTACTCTACCGGTGAGTTGTTGTACATCTTCGTGAGTTCGGGGTGATTGCATGTCGAGGATGGCCTGTATTTTCACTGGATTTGCCTCAATCCCCCTCTATGTCACCATGAATCCCAGTAATTTACCCTAGCCGACCCCTAAAGTGCATTTGGATGGGTTCAGCTTCATCTTATACTTCCTGATGGTACCGAAGACTTCTTTTAGGTCGTTAAGGTAATGCTTGGCTTTTTTGCTCTTCACTAGAATGTCGTCAACGTATGCTTCCATGTTTCAACCGAGCTAATTCTTGAACTGTTAGACAGTTTTGTATGCCCTTAGCTTCAATTAAAATGATGTACTTTAAGAGTTTATTGTAAATGAATAAAAGTGCATATTTGATTCATGTTCCCTTTGTATGTTTCTGTGTAATACCCTTAAATTGGACACTTAATGAGACTCGTGTTAGTTTAGAATGTTCACAGCCAGTGGGTCGGTCTAGGGAGACCTATACTGACAAGGCTAACACTGTGGTGCCACCAAGTCGGTTGGGGTGGCTTGTCTCAGCTACCAGGTTGAGACCCTAGGCAAATACAGTGTGGGATTAATTGAATCTTTGAACTGGACCGGATTTCCAGTATTGCCCTGGACCTTGGAGATTGATGGGAAAAACTAGAAAGTTACACCCGACCCCTAGACTCGATTATGATACTGCACTAGGTGTCGGAATGGGCTGCCTTTGATGTACCAATCAGTGAAATCCTTAGCGGGGGTCAAAACCTGGGTATGTTGGGACAGTTTGAGAATTCATCTGAGTGGGTGATCATAGTGACAGGATCAGCCCCTTTGTCGGACAAAGGTAATGATCGGGGATGCACTCTCACTGATGGAAACCAAGACTGCCGGTAGCCGATTTCAATCATTGAGATTTGTTTTGCAAAATATATTTTATATGAGATATAAAAGTATATAAATTATGGTTTCGAAATGATTTGCAAAAGGTTTTAATTCCCAGGATCCATACCTGAGAGAGTGCAACACTGTTCCTTGTAGCCGAGAGAGAGGTCCTCTCTTGTCGGGCAGTGTATGATCATTATGGGCTGAGAGGTTAAGTGTAAGACCATTGAGGATAATACCTGATGGGCTAATCTTGCATCTGCCCACAGTCCCTGGGTGTTACAAGGTGGCTTGGCCCAGGGACCACTTAGGGTAAGTGTTGGGCCCATAGAGTCCATCTGATGGGTTTCAGGGGATGCACTGTCCATAACGGTGTATTCAGCCAGGCCTTGTAACAAAGGCTGGGCTGAACCCATGTGGCTGATGTGTAGATCAATGTTTGGGTCCCACGCCATACAAGGAAGTCCAACTGGGCAGCAGTTTGGAAGGCTTAATGAATACATAACCCTAAATGGGCCTTAAGCCCATTTCGAACTGGGCTAATTTGATTAGTCTTTAAGGGGCGAATTCTGAGATAAGATCAGCTGATAGGATTGGGCCCAAGATCTAAATGAGATTTAGATTTGGAAACTTCCTAATTAGATTAGGAGCTGGCTTATCTAATTTGCAGATAAGATAAGGATTATCCCTTATCTTAAAGGGACTTCTAATCCAGATATGATTTGGGTTAGCAACTCCTAATGGGATTAGGAGCTGATCCCTTTAAGTCTATAAAAGGAAGAGGGGGTGACAGCCTTTAGACACACAATCACCAGCAACAGTTTTGTCTTCAGAGCTGAGATCACAGAAGAGAGAATTCTGCACCCTACAAATACTCTCTAGCCGCCTCCTTCCTGCAGCCACCGCCTATAGCAGTTCAATCTCCATTGCTTGGGAGAAATCAAGATTGGATCTTGATTCCAATCTTTTGGAGAAAAGATTGGTAGGAGTTGTATTCATAAGTCGCCCAAGTGATTCTTGTGAAGGATCAAGTTTTTTTGGAAGAACACTGTTGATTCTGCTCCACCCTACACTGTGCCATTTTCAGTGGGAGCAAATTTTGGATCCTACCTTGGGTGTGAACACCTCCATTGAGAGATATTATTTCTCTGCATCAGGTATTATCTCTCTCTCTCCTCCTTTTGGTTCAGATCCGGTTCAGTTTATGGTTCAAGAATGATCATTGAAAATATGATTTTCTAAATAGGGAATTCGATTCCCAGTTGAAGGGAAAGAAATTTTTTTGAAATTTGCCCCCTTATTCCGCAATCTTTGGGCATCCATGTGATGGATTTCCGCAATATTTTTGCTCTTCACTAGAATGTCATCAATGTATGCTTCCACGTTTCAACCGAGCTAATTCTTGAACACCTCATTCACCAATCGTTGGTATGTAGAGTCAGTGTTCTTGAGGCCAAAGGACATCACTTTGTAGCAATACAAGTCGCGGTCAGTGATAAAAGCGGTTTTCTCCTGGTTATCGGGGTGCATTCGGATCTGATTGTACCCTGAGAAGGCATCCATAAAACTCAGGAGTTCATGGCCTATCGTTGCATCAACGAGTTGGTCGATCCTTGGTAGAGGAAAGCTGTCTTTGGGGCAGGCTTTGTTTAGGTTGGTGAAGTCGATGCATATTCTCCACTTCCCATTGGATTTCTTCACCATTACCACATTGGCTATCTAGTTGGGGTACTTGACTTCCCGAATGAAGTCGGCATCGAACAACTTTTGCACTTTGTCTGTGATCACTTGCCACCGTTCTTTTGCGAAGCTCCTCTTCTTCTACTTGATAGGTCGGTAGCGGGGGTCGGCGTTCAAGTGGTGTGTGATGACTTTGGGGTCAATCCCTGACATATCCACTGCCAACTATGTGAACACGTCGGCGTGGTCCCTCAATAATTGTACAAGCTCGGCCCGGAGGTGGTCATCTAAGAGAGAGCCGACTTGGACCGTCCTCTTGGGGTCTTCTTCGATGAGTGGCACCTGGATGATGTCTTCGACAGGTTGGCCACATTGTGCCCTCACCTCGTCCCTTAGATCATAAGCTTCTTCCATTAATGTTTCCGTGCCTGGGTGTTGTCCTCGACAGGAGAGCAAATAGCACTTCCATGCAGTTCTTTGGTCCCCACGTATGTCTTCGACAGGTTGGCCACATTGTGCCCTCACCTTGTCCCTTAGATCATAAGCTTCTGCCATTAATGTTTCCGCGGCTGGGCATGATCCTCGGCAAGAGAGAAAATAGCACTGTCGTGCAGTTCTTTTGTCCCCACGTATGTCTTCAACAAGTTGGCCACACTGTGCCCTCCCCTCCTCCCTTAGATCATAAGCTTCTGCCATTAATGTTTCCGCGGTTGGGCATGGTCCTTGGCAGGAGAGCAAATAGCATTTCCATGCAATTCTTTGGTCCCCACGTGCTACCCCTATGCAATATTCGGTGGGGAACTTCATGGCAAGGTGGAATGTGGAGACCGTAGCCTACAGAGCATTAAGGGTCAGCCTACTGAGAATGGCATTGTACGAAGAGGGGCAATGAACCACAATGAAGTCCACCATGGTCGTCGTAGTAATGTCATCATCTCCCAGTGGGCAGGAGGGACTCCCCAAAGAAGCCATCAGGGGAGTGATGACGAGGTGAGGCGCTCTTTGTCGATGCCAAGCTTCTCAAATGCGTCCTCGAAGAGTACATCAGCAGAGCTACCTGTATTAACTAGGATCTGCCTTATCTCGAAGTTGGCAACCTCGGCTGTGATTATCAAGGCATCGTCATGTGGGGTCTGAACCCCCCGAAGGTCATCGTCGGTGAATGTGACGGATTGTCCATGCTTCTTCTTGTGCCCCCGGTCGTCGATCTTGCACAATTATGCATACTTCTTGTGCCCCGAGCTACTCTCCCCTCCTATGGCGATTCCTCCTGATATGATGTGGATCACACCAGCGGGGGGGCTCAGGGCGGTGGTCGATCATTCTCCATGCGTTGTTCCTCCTGTGCCAGCTTCTTTCTCTTGTCAACGAATCCGCCAAGGTATCCGCGCCTGATTAAGTTTTGAATGTTGTTGCACAGGTCAAAGCAGTTCTCCGAGTCATGGCCATGATCTCTATGGAACTCACAATACTTGTTGTGGTTCCCTTTGTTCCTTTGTGTTTTCATCTTCTCAGGCCAACAAACATAGTTGCGGTCGTGGATTTGCATTAGGACTTCAGATCGCGGCATGTTGGGTTTTAAGTTTCGATAGGTCAGCAGGGGTGCCCGTGGTCTATGGTCGATTTGGCAGTCTTGCCTCTTATGGTCCTGATCTAATATTTATGACTTCCGCTCCTCAGTATCTCTCCTCTTCTTGTTGAGCCTCTCCTCCTCGTCCTGCAGTTGTGTCTATGCTTCTTCTGCGTTGATATACTTCTATGCATGGCTCATCAGTGCAACCAAGGTTTGTGGAGGGTTCTTAGAGATGGAGAAGTTGAACGGCAATGGGCGGAGGCCGTGTTGAATAGCAGTGATAGCCATGAACAGGTTTAGGTTTCTGACCTATAGTGCCTCTTTGTTGAATCTCGCCAGGTAGTCCTTGAGAGATTCATTTTTCCTCTGTCGCACCTGCATGAGGATGGCCGAGGTCTTGCAATGCTTTTGACTCGCTGTGAATTGTGCACAAAACTGAGTTTCCAACTACTCCCATGATGCTATTGAGCGTGGAGGCAGGGAGGAATACCAGGTTAGGGCTGGACCTGTGAGGGTGGCCACTAAGGCTTTGCACATCAGACCCTCGGAAGATCCATGCAACATTAGCTGAGCCTTCAGTTCCTCGATATGGTTGGCAGGATTAGTGTTTTCGTCGTACTTGTCAAGCTGAGGTGCCCGCCATCCTATGGGAGGTACCTCGTCCACAATCTCCTAGGTAAAAGGTGGTTCCTTGGTAGTGGGCGTAGCGGGTTGCGCGGGCTGATCTACAACTGGCACCATGCTTCTCTAGTCTTGGTTGCGTTCTAGCTCTTCCAAGCGCTGTCAGAGTTCCCGAATCTTGTTATCCCTATGGTCTGGGACCGCAGTGTGTGTTGCCCTTTCCTTCTTCGGGCGCGCGATGCGGTCTTTCATGGAGCTGGACTCGACAATGACCACATGAGGCATCGTTCGTCACCGAGCCTTTCTTAGCAGGGATCTGTGTCGTTTGGTGTGTCTTGTTGTGAGAACGGGCGGAGTGGATCCAACGCGCTTTGGGGTCCTCAGGGAGAGGATCATCCTTCATACGTGTCGAAGCATAAGGGGGAACGGTCTTGTCCGTTGGTGCCATAAATCCTAGGTTCTACATCATTTTGAAGATCCTGTCAACCTTTTCTTGCATTGCTTGGAACTGCACAGGATCAATCGCGGCTGGAGACTAAGGAATTTCTTGATGCAGAGGGCTATGGTGTTGAGTCTCCCAAGATGGGGATCGGCCTATTGATTGTTCGGGCTGGTTCTTGGGCATCTTGATCGCTTTCTTGTTTGCGCAGTAAGGAAAGAAGGATTTTTAGGAAAGGCTTTTTATGCAATTCCCACAGATGGTGCCAATCTGATGCTACTCAATCCGAGGTGGTACACGAACTGAGGAGAGCAAGCAGATAGTCCTTGCTGGCAGGGTGGGGCCAAGCTACAAGGACGAGGCCGCGCTTCAAGACCTGTGATCAAGAAAGGAGGAGTTAGAGGCCCGAGGAGTTATCCCCGAGTAAGTGCTCCGACGCTCAAGTCAGTAGGAGGTGGTAGATGGTTGGGCCAAGCTATGAGGACGCTAGTCCGAGCTAAGTAGCAGTACGGGTATCGGAAGTTAGGTCCCTAACCTTGAGCATGGAGTACCTTTTTTTAGCCGAAGATCCGTGTCCTGGTCGGATTGGGCTTTTGGGGTTGTCAAGATGAGGTTAGTCGTTGAGGTATTCGGGATAGAATCTCATTCCTCAGCGGAGTCGTCTTCCTTACTCTTCTTTATCCGTAGTTGTGCTCATCTGTATGCTGCATATCTGACGTGGCTGAAAGGATATGATAGAGGGCCACAATAGTAGCGTAGCTCGATCAAGCTATACCGACATGGACGAGCTATGCTGGCATGACCGAAGTAGGCCTATGTGACCGAGCGATAACTAGGCAACCATGTGTCTCTTAAGACCAGCTCAGCCATGACCCGAACACATGTTATTTTTTACATTTTACCATTTTCTATTTTATAATGACTAAAGTGATGCTTTTTACGGTCCAAGATTTTAAAAGTTTTAAAATGCTTTTATACGAGTGTATCCTCACATATCTGGGTGGACCATTATGGATATCTCAATATTTTACAAACCAAATCTTTAGGTTTCTTTTTTCCTGTCATGGCTGCTCTTCGACTTGACCTCGAGTTCTACATGTCAATCAGGGATTTTTCCATTTCACCAAAACTAAAATATATAAATTTTCAGCAAGATTACAATGTACATGTAGCTAAGCCTAAGGTATACTTGCTCAATTATAAACCTGACGGCATCAGAGTCATTGATGCAGAAAAAACTTGTTAATGATACCGATGAGAAAGATACAAGGTTCTGTAAGTGATGAAAGCAACCTGACCATGAACGGAAAGAATAAGAGATGGATGGTCCGAGCGCGACAGTGATTCATGAATCTACTCATAAGAACATAAACCCAATTTTGTAAGCATCCATATTAACTTATCTCCGTACCAATCCGGATTGTCAATTCTAGATCCTCTCTACTAACCCAATAAAACAATGCCACCTGTCTCTAAACATGTTATAGAATCCTAATTATTTGTGCAAATAATTAACGTACTGTTATTGTCCTTCCATTAGATATTTTTTTCTACAAAATTCTTTTTTTTCTTATGTACGATTTCTTTGAAATTCCTCTCACCCTCTCCCTCTCCTTTCTGGTGTTGCCGGAATTTGCTATATGCACCGGACAATATGCTGATTAGGACGTTCCCATCTCAGATGCCCTTTGAACCTCTCAAAACCCTTCATATATAAGTTAATCTCTTATTCAAGATGTATGAAAATCCCTGCTTCAATTCATGTTGAATCTGCATCAATCTTGTTAACAATTTGTTTTGAACAGGTTAGAAAAGGTAGATATCCCCTTATTTTTCTTGCTTGTACTTCCGCTTTCATCCTTTACTCAATCGAGTATAGACACTACTACTCTGTTTTCTTTTCTGCAACTGAAACAAGGCAAACCAGTTCATTGCCGATTATCCCAAATGAAGAGGAAAGAGCAAGAACAACAGAGAGCAATGGAATACTAAAGGAGATCCAGGCAGCTTCTTGAGAGCAAGAGCAAGAACCAGAGAATGGGGGAAGGGCTTCCTGAAAGCATGAAAATGGAGAGACAGCTTCGTGAAGCAGCATTGCAAGGGAATGCGGAGTCCTTGTCCGATTTGCTTGAAAAAGACAATCTAATTCTTGATAGAGTGGTTGTGGGTTGCATCAGAGAGTCTCCTTTGCACGTAGCAGCAACCCTCGGTCACATTGATTTTGTTAAACTGCTTTTGAGCCACAAGCTTGAACTTGCTCGCCTCAAAGACCCACGAGGACATACTCCGCTTCACTTGGCAGCAGCAAGAGGGCACCTTGAAATCGTGAAAGCTTTGCTGGATCAAGATTCTGGCCCTGGCCTCTGCCTTGCTCGCGATACAGATGGAATGATTCCTCTCCATCTAGCAGCAATTGAAGGCCAAGTGGATGCCATTAAAGAGCTAGTTATGGAGAAACCTGGAACGGTTCTTCAACTTGTTGGTCGTGGTGAGACCATTCTGCACTTCTGTATCAAGCATGGGCGCTTGAATGTGTTGGAGCAGCTGCTGGATTTAATGAGTAACCCCGATAAGTTTGTAAACGTCGGGGATGCTGATGGCAATACTACTGTCTCTGCATTTTTCTGTAGCCGACAAGCAAGTTGAGGTAAGATCTTATTCATTGCTTCCAATTATCACAGTTTTTGACTTTTGCATAGCCATTCCTGTAAGACCAATTAGGAATAGAAGGGACTGATTTGTATAGCCAGCCCATGGTCAATGAGCATGACCAATTTCCTCGGTAGATGAATCATAGGCCCAATGTGTGGCAAGATGACGTTCCAGGCGATCCTCTCACCACCAATCCAAGCTCGCATCAAGCAGGATTCTAAAACATGTTTAGAGACAGGTGACATTGTTTAAATGGGTTAGTAGAGAGGATTGTAGAATTGAGTTAGTGGGAAATCTGGATTGCAATACGTACATGCATATTGCTTGCAACTTGAGAAGAATGACCCACACCCTAATATACAATAAGTGTATGACAAGGAATTAATGAACCCACAAACACGTTTATCTGTTTACTGGGAAATGGGAATACTATATTAGGATTACAAATACAAACCAGTTGGGACATATCATCCACCCTGGCATAGAAGTCCAATATTTAGAAATAGAGCCGTCGTACTAATTCACTAACTACATCATTGGCGATGCATTTGCATGCTACCAGTCAATCATGTGTGTCTACATGTATTATTACTTTCATACTTGAAGCAAATGGACTACACATTGGTAACTGGTATTGGGACACTTTTATGATCAGAAATAAAGAAAATACATATTCGAAATATATACTTTTCTCCTTCAACCTTCCATCATCCAAATTCCTCTATTTTTAACTTCACAACACAACAATTTTCACCCTTATGCAGAAAATATTTCAGCTGATGTTACTGCAAAGATGCAAGTACCTCCAACAAGGAAGCTGCAAATTGCATTTGTGTCTCCTCATCTATAGTCTGGAAGAGAGGAACATGCACAAAGAGAGATTTGGTACCATGCTGCTCTGCGAACCAGAGAGAGTGATAATAAACATAGTTGCATACAAACCGGCCTGCATCATCAGAGGCCACCACCTCGTAGCCCCTCTTTGACAAGGTCTTAGTAATCTCATCAATTGGAAGAGAAGTCTGCATGAAGTTTAACAGGAAATGATTTTAAGAATAAGTGGAACACAGAGAGAAAAGTCAAATTTGAAGCAACCTCATGTCATTATCTTCTTAAAGCAGTCCTATAAAGTTGGCTCTTGCTACAAAGTACAATGAAAGCACCTTTATTGATATCGTAAATGGAATTCCAAAATCTAGGGGTGTTCACATTAAATGTCAAACCAACCAAACCGACCAAACTGGCCCAACCCAACTCGAGTTGGTCGGTTTTTCAAAACCACCAGTGGATTTCGGTTTGTGTGAGAAAATAAACCAACAATTCGGTTCGGAAACCAAACCAAACCGATCCTATATGTTTAAGTAATTAGTAATTAGTCCCTACCATATAATGTTAAATGTTGATATATTTTATTTGTGTTTTGTTTGAACTTTGAAAAAAATGATTATTTATGATAAAAACTAAAAGCATAAAACAAATACAAATATAATACAACAGTACAATATTTAATTCAGTTTTGTATAAATTTATATATATAGAGAGAGAGAGAGAGACAAAAAAATCAGTTTTGCACACAAAACTAATCGATTTAAATATAAATTTTGGTTTTGCATAAAAACTAAAAAGAAATAAACTTAATATAAATAGATATTTAGATTTAGGTATTTCAGGGTTGGTTTTGATTTAGTCAATAAGTAAACTGACTAGGTCGAGTCGGTTGAAGAAAACGACTCAAACCAACCCAACCCAACCCGTGAACACCCCTACCAAAATCCAAATCCAAATGCAATATGGTAAGGAAGAACCCATGGAGCAGATTCAATTGCATTGACTTGGTTCAATTTAGGATAACCACATATACTTGTATATTCAACATACTTGTTGGGAAAGAACAGAAATTTTTGTTTTGAAAATAAAGCTACTTCGAATTCAATTCTCTTCATTCAAAAAACAACATCAGAGGTCCAAATATATATAGACTTACAGCTGAACTAACCTTAGCTAAAAATAAGCAACTAAATTAGAAAGTGGATAAACATAGCTCACTAACTCAAAATAGTGCCTAACAATTTGGAAGTAACTCACCCACTAAGTCTACTAACATAATGTCAAAAAATTAGGAAGTAAATCACCCACTAAGTTCACTTAGTTTGAAGCACTATCATAGTGCCTAACATTTAGGAAGTAAATCACCCACTACGTCCACTTAGTTTGAAGCACTATCAACACTCCCCCTTGCTTCAAAGCTTGTTACTCCCATCTGCAGTCTGAAGTACTCGTGTTTGGCACATGGCAGTGACTTGGTCAGAACATCAGCTACTTGCTCATTGGTCCCACAATGCTTCATTGCTATTGTTCCTTTAGCAACCAGATTTTGGATGAAATGATAGCGAATGTCAATGTACTTTGTTCTGCTGTAGAAAACTGGATTTTTCGCCATAGCAATGGTTGCCTTGTTGTCACAAAACACTTGAGTTGCACCTTCTTGAACTTGGCAAAAATCAGCTAACAATCTCCTTAGCCAAATTGCTTGACAAATTGATGTTATTGCAGTGACATAATCTGCTTCTGATGATGACAAAGCCACGATCTCTTGCTTCTTCGAACTCCATGAAATAGCATCCGAACCAAGGGAGAAAACACAGTCGGAAGTGCGCTTTCTATCATCCAAGCAACCTGCCCAGTCACTGTCAGTAAAACCCAGAAGTTTGAAATCTGATACTTTTGAGTACCAAATTCCAAAATCAACAGTTCCAGCAACATAACGAAGGATCCTCTTTGCTGCCCCGAGGTGATGCATTGTTGGGATATGCATAAACCTAGAGACAACGCTAACAGGGAATGCTATATCAGGCCTTGTGTGAGACAAGTAGTTCAAACCGCCAACCATACTTCTGAAATACCTCGCACTCGCCATTCCAATGCCATCATTAGCTATGAGTGTCTCATTCACATTCATGGGAGTTGGAGCTGCTTTGCAGTTTAACATATTGAACATTTTCAACAAATCATTAGCATATTTTCTTTGGGAAATAAAAATCCCATCTGCACTTTGGTTCACCTCCAAACCAAGAAAATAATGCAATAAACCCAAATCTGACATCTCAAATTTTTTCATCATGCAAGACTTAAATTCCTCAACAAGAGACTCACAAGATCCCATATAAATTATGTCATCAACATAAAGACACACCACCAAAAATTCAGATTTACCTCGCTTCTTCACATAAAGCATTGGCTCATTTTTGCTCCTTTCAAATCCATTCTCCTAAAAGTAGGAGTCTATCTTATTGTACCATGCTCACGGGGCTTGCTTTAGGCCATATAAAGCCTTCTTTAACCTGTAAACTTTGCTGTCCTCACCACTAACAAAACCTTCAGGTTGAGAAACATACACCTCTTCATCTAGTTCTCCATTCAAAAAGGTGGATTTAACATCAAACTAGTACACAACCCAATTTAATTGTGCAACCAAGGCTAGAAAGGTTATTATCGTTTCAAAGCGAGCAACCGGAGAAAAGGTTTCTTCAAAGTCAACATCTTGCTGCTGAGAGTACCCTTTCGCCACCAACCGAGCTTTGTGTTTCTGTATAGTACCATCAACATGATACTTTGTTCTGTACACCCACTTGAGCCCAATAATATTCTTGCCTTCCGGTAGATTGATCAATTCCCAAGTTTCATTTCATTCAATAGCCGACATCTCTTCTTTCATTGCGTCCTTCCAAACTTGACTTTCAGCAGCTTCATCATAACAAGTGGGGTCAAAAACATACAAAGCAAAGCTACATGAAGCATAAATATCCATCAATGATCTGAATTTTCTTGGAGGTTTCACTAGAGGAACTTGAAGATGAGGGCTGCAAGCTTGTTGGAGTAGATGCGCTACTGTTACTGGGGGGAGATGAGTAAATGGTTGAGCTACTGCTACCAACATATGGACTAGCTAGTTCTAGAGGTTCTATCACAGGAGTTATACTAGCATCTTCTGTAACTTGTGCTGCTGTAGGTGTTGCATTGTCGTTGTTCCAGGCCCAAGTTTCTTCTTCATTGAACTTAACATCCCTGCTAATAATTACTTTGCCACCCATAGGGCTATACAACCTATATGCTTTGGATTGAGGGCTATAGCCAACAAAAATGCATTTTTTTTTATTTTTCATCAAGTTTGTTGCGGGTTGGAGAAGTAACCAAGGCATAGGCTATACAACCAAAAATTTTTAAGTGGCTTACCCGTGGCTTCTTGCCCTTCCAAGTTTCATATGGGGTCCGGTTCATGACAGCCTTTGTAGGTGAGATATTGAGAAGATAAACTGCTATTGCCACTGCTTCTGCCCAGAACTGATTTGGAACGCCACTTGCTTTCATCATGCTTCTTGCCATTTCAACCACCGTTCGATTCTTCCGCTCAGCCACATCATTTTGCTCCGATGTGTACGGTGCCGTCAACTCCCTGTGAATGTCATTTTCCTCACAAAAAACATTAAATTCATTAGAGGTAAATTCACCACCCCTATCAGAACGGAGCGCCTTTATACAATGCTCACTTTGTTTCTCTACTAATGCTTTGAATTTCTTGAAAGTTTCAAAAGTTTCTGATTTGAATTTCAAGAAATACACCCAACTCATGCGGCTGTAATCATCAGTAAATAACAAAAAATATTTGCTTCCACCAAATGATTCAATACTCATTGGTCCACACACATCAGCATGTACCAATTCAAAACAATCAGAAGCCCCCCATGACTTGTCTACAGGAAATGAATTTCTACTTTGTTTCCCATAGGCACAACCTTCACAAAAATCAAGATCATCAATTTTTGGCAACCCAACAACCATATTTTTTTTAGCCAACAATTTCAGCCCTTTCACATTTAAATGCCCATAACGCAAATGCCGTATTTTTGCATCACTAGCTCTAGCAATCAAGGCACAATTTCTCACTTCAGAGACTTCTAACGGAAACATTTTATTTTGTGCCATAGGAATGCTAACTATTTTGTGCCCTGTTTTCTTATCTTGGACAGAACAACAATCATCATCAAACAAAATAGAGTAACCACCATCCATCAATTGTCCAACACTCAACAAATTATGAGCTAAATTAGGAACATATTGCACATCATGGAGAAGTTTTACATTATCTTGTGAGGTTTTGATGGCAATTGTACCTTTCCCTTCAACTTGCATTTGCTTGTTGTCTCCGAGTCGAACTTCACTTTTCTGTGACTCGTCAAGTTCTTTAAAAAGAGACTTTGTTCCGGACATATGGTTGGAGCATCCACTGTCCAAAAACCAAATTCCATTGGAAGCATTATCAATAGGAGAATGAGCCATGAATAGCTTGCTCTCCTCTTCAACTTTTTCTGTAAAATTGGCTTGTTTCTACTCATCTTTCTACTTGGTCCAACAATCTACTTCTTTGTGACCCAATTTCTTGCAATATCGACATTGGATGGTGCTTTTGTGTTGGCGTTGATCACCAAATTGGCCTCTTCCTCTACCACCACCGCAGCCTCGACCACCTCTACTCTGTCCCTAGCCTCCAGAATTTTCTGACTTTCCCTTGTAGGAAGACTCCCCCTTAACATGAAAAACCTTCTCCTCAACCTTTTCATAGGATATGCTCAGTCTAGCTTCATGGGCTAACAGAGAACTCATTAATTCATCAAAAGTACAAGTAGACAAGTCCTTAGACTCTTCAATTGCAACAACTACATGATCGAATTTTGAGGTTAGGCTCCTCAAAACCTTACTCACAACAGTTACATTGCTAACACTTTCACCATATGACTTCATATGATTAACAATTCTAGACACCTTAGATAAAAATACTTGCACAGATTCTTTTTCTTTCATGGCCAATGTTTCAAAATCACAATGAAGAGTCTGTAATTTAATAGTAATTACCTTCTTGTCGCCCAAGAATTCTTGCTTCAGAATCTCCCATGCTTGAGTGGAGGTGCTAGCTGTTGCAATTCTTGGAAAAAATTCTTCATCAAGGGCCTGTTGAATGAGGAACAGAGCCTTTGCATCCTTCTTACGGGTTTCTTGCAATCGTTGATCAGGCTCGGTCGGATTTGTGTCTTCAAATCCCTTCTCCACCAAGTCCCACAGCTCTCAAGACTTGAACATGGTCTTCATTTTGAGACTCCAGAAGTAATAATTTTCCCCTTTGAAGACTGGAATTAGGGGCAGAGCTGATGAATTGGCTCCATTGCTTCCCATGGCGGAACTCTCTTTTTTTCTCTCTTACTTTACCCTTTGCCCAGATAAAGACCCAACGCAGCTTTGATACCAAAGAAATTGTTGGGAAAAGAACATAAATTTTTGTTTTGAAAACAAAGCTACTTCGAATTCAATTTTCTTCATTCAAAAAACAAAGCTACTTTTCTTTCGTGGCCAATGTTTGAAAATCACAACGAAAAGTCTGTAATTTAACGGTAATTACCTTCTTGTCACCCAAGAATTCTTGCTTCAGAATCTCCCATGCTTGAGTGGAGGTGCTAGCTGCTGCACCAAGTCCCACGGCTCTTGAGACTTGAACATGGTCTTCATTTTGAGACTCCAGAAGTGATAATTTTCCCCTTTGAAGACTGGAATTAGAGGCAGAGCTGATGAATTGGCTCCATTGCTTCCCATGGCGAAACTCTCTTTTTTTCTCTCTTATATTACCCTTTGCCCAGATAAAGACCCAACGCAGCTCTGATACCAAAGAAATTGTTGGGAAAAGAACAGAAATTTTTGTTTTGAAGACAAAGCTACTTCGAATTCAATTCTCTTCATTCAAAAAACAACATCAGAGGTCCAAATATATATAGACTTACAGCTGAACTAACCTTAGCTAAAAATAAGCAACTAAACTAGAAAGTGGATAAACATGGCTCACTAACTCAAAATAGTGCCTAACAATTTGGAAGTAACTTACCCACTAAGTCCACTAACATAATGCCTAACAATTAGGAAGTAAATCACCCACTACGTTCACTTAGTTTGAACCACTATCATAGTGCCTAACATTTAGGAAGTAAATCACCCACTACATCCACTTAGTTTGAAGTACTATCAACAATACTGATATCAACATAATAAACAGGACTCTTGTGAAGGATATTGGCAGGGTATGAGTTGACAGTATACTGTTGTATTACGACCATTGTTTTCTGAACTCACAATAACTTCTTAAATTATCTACCAACAGAGCAGTATAGGTGGCATTTGTGATGGAGCCTACCATAGAAACCCCAACAATATTAATCACATCATATAGAAAAATGAGACTAAACAAAAAATAATGTTCACTTAACCAGACTTCTCTCTATATGGATTTTTGTCCTCATAAATGGATGTCCACATCAGTTAATGTAAGGCATCATAAAACAAATTCAGTTGAAAGGATGAACTTAATACAGGAGGTCCGCTCACTCATTTGATTTGCATTGGAACCAGCTTACATAAAACTTTAACTGTTGCCAATGGCCCACATAAAAGCATTTAAAGAAGGGATATGGCAGAGTATGTTAGATGCACTACCAATATCAATCAACATCATCGGTCAACCAAGTCAGTCCAACCTGGGTTAATCAATCATCACAAGAAGTATACATAGAATGATGTCATAGTTAGTTTACTCTTTACACCCAGTTTGATAGCCAGGTTGACAAGATATTTGGTTCAGCTGGCCTTTCTGCTCTAGTTGCTTCGTATTCTATATTAACTAGAAGAAATGAAGAATTACTTTTGTCACTATGAAGAAATAAAACATAAACATCAAGGTGTTTTCAGTGTTGATACAATTTTAACTCCCTCCATGTCCTGAAAAATATTTCTTAGGTTCAAGTGAGGCACATGCCTTAAAATCAACCTTACTTATGTGCGTAGATGAATCTCAGGGATGTGTTTTAAAACACTAATACACCATATCCTTTTTAGTTGTCCTGCATCTGAAGTTCAGACACTCTTACCCTTCCCCAGAGAGACATTACAGACTCCCTGCAGTGAAAGATGCTCTGCTTAATTTATTCAAGCAGTGGAAAAGAAGGCATTTTGTTCTTATTTGCTTATAGGAAGAGATCAAAGGATCTAATTTCCACAAAAAAGACTGCACAGTTTAGAACTAAGATAAGCTTCCTGCAATGGTTACTTTTCATAAGTTAGATAATGTCCACTAACCCCTTGTATACCTTAGAACTACTAATCTATTCACGTTCCTTATAAGATTGTAACAACTGGAAAGACAACTCTGCATATCCATCATAACTATAACCTGACCAGTTTCCTGTTCATAACCTAGTATATTACTCTAAGACACTTTTTCCCCTTGAACAGAATCTTTTCTTCATCACCCTATGTTAGCATAGCATATGCTCAATTATCTATAAAAGGAACCATGGAAACTGGCAGGATAGGTTAGAGATGAACAAGGTGAATCGAATTCTAACCTACCAGTCAGATATTCTTCTCTAAGTCTGCCCCCACTCAGTAGTGGTAGCTGAGATAATTGTAATATTATTTTAATTTAAAATGCAACTGCCAGCACTACATGTCCACCCATTGAGTGAAAGATAAAATTATAGCAATGACAATGCAAATCAAAGCTTTATGGAGAAACAGAAGAAATTGCAATATGTGGCATCATTCCTCAAAAACTAGCCCCTGTGAAGCAATTGCATATCATAAGTCATAACCTAGGATAATGAATGGCCAAAAAATACCAATTCATTCAATGATTTTTCTTGTACTTTCTGGGTCATGGATTCCAATATAGTGACAGTAACTTCTATGCTTTACTACTGTCACATTGCAGTTTAGGTTCCATTGTTATTTGAGCTGAACAACAGATTTTTTTATTAAAATAACTGCGTTTTGCATCTCCCTCATCACATGAAGGAACAATAGTATTGAATCATTAAATATTTACTCAGGTATAATATTGAGCAACTGCAGATTTTACTAACTCCAACTTGCATTAGGTATCCCCTTTTGATTTCAGTTAACCCATGATATCCATCTCATGATTGCTAATCCACTATGGCATTCACTTAAAACCTTATTAATAGCCAACTGCCAACCACATGACCAAGATATTTGTGCTCTTGCAAATTCAACAGTGCAGTTGTGGCCATGCATCATAGCTTGCCAACTTTAGAATCTGACTGCATGACTCCCCTGAATTGACTCCACTCCCAAGCATAGGGAGCTGAGTCATGGTGGTGACTCCTTTGACTCATGATTTAGTCACTCAACTGTTCTAACAAGAATACCAAGTCCTTCAAATTTTAAAAATAAATTCATTTCATTTTCCTTCTATAAAAATCTGAAACAAATTAGTAGAAAAAAAAAGTTTCCTCATTGGTTCAACCAGGGAATCTCCCTATATGAACCTGCCTATCCATTAGATAGGGGACCTGCTGGATTGACCACATGTTCAGTCCCCTATGCATATGATCCCTACACCTTACCTTGTATTGGAGTTTTACCTTACCAAAACAAGCCATCTAAAGTTATAAATTTATAATTTGTGATTATCGTTTTGAAAATACTAATTATGAATATAGAACCAATGCCATGTAATCATAATTTATAGAAATTTAAACGGTTACAGGATTCCCAAGTTAACTCCACTCCTGACCTTGATAAACTGAGTTAAAAATACTAGTTATCAAGTCATGGCATGTATTTTCACAAATAGGAAGGCTCTATGTTACACAAAGAGTAGGGGTAAATTTTGTGACTGGAAGACAGGATCTGTGTGCTAATACAAATTCATTGAGCAATTTGATGCATTTTTTTGAACAATGTGACTATATTGCCAGGCTATAACATGAATATTGAATCATCCTTTCAAATGAAATGTAATGTCAGAAAAGGATTCTTGTAGCTAGTCCTGAATATCAGGGATGAGACTTGTCAAGTTAATGCACAAATCAAAATCCCAACCCATCTTCGTTCAAATTACAATTCATAGAGATGATAAAATTTGATTAAAAAATGATCTATCTGCATAAAACATAAGGCTTTATCATAACTAAATGGAAATATGTAGGGCACAAATAAACAAATCAAGGATCCATTGTACCTCTCGTGTTCGTGAAATGCTACCATCAGCAGGAATGATGGGGACTTTCTGCATATTGAAACATACAAAAAGCTCAGCCTAATCAATAACAATTCAAAAAGGTGGATAAAATTGAAATAAGATGTTTCAGAACAATTTAACTGTCTAACCTGAGGCTTCCATCCCAGCTCATCAGGACAACGAAAAGTGGCTTCATTTACTGCTTGATGCTCTATGGCAAATCTAGTTGCACCACTATTAACCCCAAAGTGAAGCTGAAAAACAAGTTGTTAGAATAGACAAGACAATGTGATGCATTTGTCCGAACAAAATGATCTTGAGCTCTCAAAGCATAAAGTTCTTTGGTACTTATGGATTTTGATTCCAATTAAAACGTTTGTCAAACTTAGAATGCATACTAGACAATGTTGGAGTCTGGCTTCTGAAGCATAATCCAGTTGTGACATGAAGGCCAAGCAGAAGTGTTTGGCAAGCATAGACTGCAGACAAACTAAGCTATATTGCATATATAGGGCATGTTTGGAACCGATGCCGTTTTCCCATTAAAGGGTGCCACCTCGGTGCCACATAGGAGATTCAGTGCTAGGGGGAATGATGCCTGTTTGGTTGGATGTTTGTCCGGAAAAAAAAAAAAAAAAAACATTTTCTCAGACCATGCCTTGGAAATTGAGAAAAGGTGTGTGATGTTTTCTCATTTTTATACCTTTGCTAGAAACAGTTTGCTGATGTGGCATTGAAAAACACCTAGGTGGCAGCAACAGTCGGCAGTGGAGAAAAGGCATCAGTTCCAAACATTACCATAGTGAAAACTATTCACAAAATCTATCAGTAGTAAAACTAGTTATATAGTCTGCTAAATGCTGGTATCCAGATCAGATTCTTCAGAGACCAGCCAGGGGACTCAATAAGACTTCTAATATAAAATGCAAACTGTGTCATCTAGGAAACTGGTCCAGATTTTAGGTTAATATTCTAGAAGGACTTGAGTTGCAGTGTACCATATTACTTTGTATGTTTTGTTCTTTATCAGCACTATATGCTTCAGACGTCAATGAACTAGCCCAGAAATACAATGACAACTGATAATAGCGTACGTCCCATCTAAATGAATATGCGAGTAATACTTGCATAGGTTAATTACAGACAAAACTCATCTGGCTAAGATGCAGCTGCAGACAAAGGTGTGAGAACAACTTACCCAAATAATGTTCTTTGAGTTTGATGGTTCACAGTCCTGCCCAGTGACAGAAGATTCCAATATCTGATATAAGGTAGCAAGAGCTCCCTGCCCGGCAGTCTCAAGAATATTGCAACTTCCAAGAACCAGACCATTTGGCAATCCCCTTTTCTTCACAAACTCTTTCAAATTACTGACAATTATCTCAGTTGGGTTCTCTGAAACTCCATGGAACTTCTTAAATCCTGTAACGTGGACAGTTACCACTGGAGGCCCCTCTGATCCCATTTACCAAAATCCAGAAATGTTTGCAAATAGTGTCTTGCAGAATTCAAATTGCAACAAATACCCTGTTACCTGTCGAACGGAACACGGAGCGAGAGATATGATACTTGTACACAGACGCCCAAAGAGGTGCACTCTTAGTTCTGGCATACTGATTCAAATCCAGTAATTTCAAGCATCTAAATCAAATTCTAGGTGCCTAGCATCTCCTCGAGTTAAAAAAAAAAATCAATCCAACATTAAACGTTGAGCTAAGAAAACGAATCCTTTAAATAACTAAAAATCTGCTGAGAGGAAATCGGATAAACATAGAAATCCATCTTGCATGAACCGTGATTATAAAAAAGTGGAAGAGGACCAAACAAATTCGAAGAACCTCAGTAGGAGAAGACAAGAAAAATAAAAAGATGGAACTAAAATAAAATTCAATTCATTCGAAAACAACCCAGGTGGAATCCAGAACCCCAAGAAAATACGAATAACCGATCAGGTACAGAAGGTCGCAAAAAAAAAAGAACAGGATTAAAGTCAAACCATCTCCAAACGAATTAACATGAGAAAAAAGCATCGAAATTCCTTACCTTTTAATCTAAAGGAAGCAAGGAAAAAAGCGCAACTCGAACAATTAATAGGAACTGTTTCCTTCTCCACTCAAATAAATCTCCCGATCGACGATCGTAATAAGAGCGACGGGAATGGAGAAGGTGGGGTTGGGTAGTCGCGTTCAGTGAGGACTAAAAGGAGTGAAGAGAGGCCTTGTCAGACTCGGATATGGATACTTTTAACTCGGAAAATTCATACATCATTAGAATTTATAGTTTAGACGTGGGCAGGACAAAATCAGTAAATCACCTACCAAACAAGTAATTATTACGCACTGATAGAAGGTACTAATTTAACATGGTCTGTGGATTATTAGCTTGCCACGTGTAACTTTAAAGGATTTAAAGGACCTGTCGAACGAGTCTGATGATGCTTTGGATGAGCGGCACGTGGCAATCGAAGGGAGATGTCAATGCCATTTCTCAGACCAAATCCGATCTCATTATTTAACCGAAGGATCATGGTCACTCTGCTTCTGCCTTCTGCTGCTGTTAGCGTAGAAAGGTAAAGGATTCCTTTCCGTCGCGACTCTTTTCTTATTATTTTATTTAGGGTAAAATATAAAAACTTCGTCTGAAGTTTCTGACAATCATAAAAATCTCCCTTATAGTTTCATTTTAATAAATGTTTCTCTTAAACTTTTGAGAAACTTAATAAAATTCCCTTTCCTTATTGTCTTAGACGGAAAAAGTTAGATTGATGCATCAGTTTTTTCCAAATATTCAGTCTACCCTTTTATAAATTATTTTACATACAAAATTACTAAAATAATCCCATTTTAACTCAATAAAAAAATATATTTTAGTGATTTTGTATATAAAATTACTGAAATGGTCATTAAAAGAGGTTTTTGTTGAGTTAAAATAGGGTTATTTAAGTAATTTTGTATGTAAAATAATTTATAAAAGGGTAGAATGGGTATTTGGAAAAATATGGTGCATCAATTTAACATTTTCCATCTGGGGTAGTGAAAAAATGGAGGTTTTTGTTGAGTTTCTCAAAAGTTCTGGGGAGGTATTTGTTAAAATGAAACTATAAGTGAGGTTTTTATGATTGTCAAAAACTTCAAGGGAGGTTTTTGTATTTTACCCTTTTATTTATTTTATTTTGCATGACCCGTGCGATGTATGGAGATGTACCTTTAATTAAATGATGTTTATTTAAATTACAATCTAAGGCCATGTTTGATGATTAAGTGGTTGATAAAAGAAGTATTTGTTGCACAAATACTTTTTAGAAGTACTTATTTTAAAAACAATTTAAGATTGTTTGGTGACCCACTTGCCAAATCACTTATTATGTTTTAAAGCGCTTATTGGGGTGGGAATGTGTGGCAAGCTACTTTCCCCATAAGTGCTTATATTGACACAAATGACAATTTTAGCTCTCACTTCACTCATACATATATATAATGATTTTCACATATTATACTATACATTTATGACAACTAAGAGCCCACGTTGATCCACATGTGAAGTGCCATGTGGACCCAATTGATGAAAATAATAATAATAATAATAATAATAATAAGTCAACAACAACAACAAATAATAACAAATAATAAATATTATTGATAAATAATAATAATAATAATAATAATAATATTCAAGAATATATGTAGAAATCGACCAAAAAAAACTAAATCTGGTAAAGAGGGTTTCAGGCATTTAAAATCTCAAAAAAGAACCCAAGATATTTAAGAATATATGTAGAAAACTGATGAGACAAAAAAAAACCCTATTTTTGTCCCCTAATATTCACTCTTTTACATTTATTTAGCACTTAAATGGACTCATTACTCTTGTATTTCGAATCAGGGCAATAAAGAAGGCAATTGGAAGAAAACAGAGCAAATCGGGTGATTTTGCACAGTTTCGACGACAGTCAGTAATCTGGGTCTAACTCTCAATTCCGGACTCCAAATTGAACAATTCAAGAAGCATTAGAAAGAAGAAATGAAGGCCCACAACTTTTATGCTTTGGGTTTTGACAGATTCGGCCCACATCGAGTACAAAAACGAGCCCGTAGCCGGAGCAAGTTCGTAGCCAGGCCCATTTCATAACTTAAGCCCAACTCGTAGAAGTACCTTGAAGCAACCCAAGTTTTAAAATAGCCCAACTCGAATTCAACAGTCAAGAGTCCAAATCTCGAATGTAATTTTCAAAGAGAGAGTCTTATCAGATCTAAAGTCTTGAATGTAATCCTAGAGAGATAAGAAGATTGAGATTAGATCATTAGATAAGAGATAGGATAAGATTAGTTCAAAGAAGATCAAGATTCCCTAAAGATAAGATAATCTCCTAGAAGGAGTTGGAAAACAGCCATCTCCTTGGGCTATATAAAGAGGGGGGCGAACCAGCTCTAGCATCACTCACTCCCAGATCCAAGAGATCATCAAGAAGACCAAGAGGCTCAAGAAAGCAGTTCGGCTATGGAGAAGTAAACCATGGAGATTGCGCAGATCATGAGCAGCTAAGCTTCTTTTTCTGGTTCAAGGGGGGAGGTTCGATTGTGTCATTGTAAGGTTCTATAGTTAACTTATTTTCTTGCTTTTTAATTCAAGTGTTCATTAATTCTGCATATTTTTATTGGATGTTGGTGTTAATTAGTTTGACAAACTGAATTAATGTTGATTTTCCTACTGCTATCTATGATTTCGGTGATCCGTAATTGTTATGAATAATGGTACAAGTAGCAATTAGGTTGATATCTTTTTGGGTCAATTGTTCGTGACAACCTTTGACCAATGTTCTAACATAGTTCAACCTAAAGGAATCGATGAAACAAGATTTAGTAATTGTAGCTATCTCAATTATTGTTATTTTGGTTTAACTGTTTTCACAAATCTTAATACTATCACTGTTTAACATGGACGCTATCGTACCCAGTTGAGTGGTGATAAGTGTTGATCGAATGCTGGGTTTGGTCAACTGAATTAGGAAAATACAAGGTTTATTATGACTATCCTAATAAATCTAAGGTTAAATGCTTGAATTGCAAGAATGTTGAAATTTACCTAGGATCGATGACCAATCGATTCAACCCGAACCCTTGAACTAGAATTCGGTAAGACTGATTTTCTCTTGTTTAGTTTGTTATTGCTTTCTTATTCTTTTAAATTTTAGTTATTAAATTCTCCACTTAATTATAGTATCCATTCGACTAAGAGATTATTGTTTAGCTCCTTGTGGGATTCGACCTAGTACCACATTTACTACAAATATTTTATTGTGGGACTAGTACTAATTTTGAGGGCTTTGACAACCCGTCAAAAACAAATCCAAATGTGAATCCGACCTGGTCGCCGGCGAGTTTGTAGCTCATTCGAGGGTCACCGATCACTCCAAAGGAAGGTGTCGCCGCTAGTATGTTCACCCCTATTTGAGTGAGGAAGAAGGGGGTTTAAGGAGAGACAGGGGCATCCTGTGTATTTAAAAAAATAAATAGGGACTTTTAGTCCCAAAATTTCCACAGGTCCACTTATTAACAAGTACTTAAAAAAAAAAAGGAACTCTAAAGTGGCTTTTTTAATAAGTATTCTGTTGATACAAAAAAAAAAGAAAAAAAGAAAAAAAGAAAAGAAAAGAGGGAGACAAACCAATTAGAATTTACTGGGCCCATTAAGAAGAATTGGCCCATTAGCCCAAGTGAGTGTCACATTACATGGGCTCAGAAACTCAAATTTTCAATGCATTGCTTAAAAAGAAGAAAAAAATCCCAAGATCAAATCTGTCATTCAATGAACAGATTTACCAAATCTTAGATTGGTACATGTAGAATCCCATTTAAAAAAGGAATTCACACAAGAGGATCCTTGATGGATCAGCCAAATTTGGAAGTCAAATTTGGCCAAATAAATGCATGGATCCAACTCCTCTTTGCCAAGTGGCACTTGGCTTTAAATAAGAAGGGGGACAAATCCAACCCATTTCCTAATTAACTTCTAATTGGAATCACAAATTGATCACAAGAGGGATTGATTATTCAACCAAGTTTGGAAGTCAAGTCAAGACAAATAAATTAGGAGTTGCATAGGACTAACCTCTTTTTGCCAAGTGGCATGTGTCTTTACATGGAAGGGGGTAAATCCAATTCTTTTCTTAACAAGTCTTTAAGTTAAATCACAAATTAAAATCTTGTGGGTCCCCCAAATTAAATGCTTGATTCCAAATCAAATCTGAATTAGGCAAGCTCTTTCATTATAAAAGGGGATGAGGGAGGGGGGTCTTCTTGTTCGGATGGTTTTTCTCCCATTCGGCTTCCCCCTTTCAACCAACACTTCCGTTTGTCTCCAACCATTTTCGTCCGTCTCTGGCTGCTTCCTTTGCTTTTGAAAAAGGAGAAGAAGCGGACTGCACTAAGATCAAGGAAGAAAGAAAAAAATGCTCCAACTCTTCAATTGTCGAGGCACCGAAATTGCTACAACATCAACCCGTGAAGTTTTGATCTTCAAATTCCCATGATCCAAAAGACTTCCATCAATTCTACAAGAGAGGACATTGCTTTCAGCTATTCACATTCTAATCATTGATTGAGCGTGAGTAAATCTTCGTTAATACAAGATTGGGTGTTACTTGCTTCTCATAATTGCAAGTTTCGATCGCGGTTTCAGAGTTTGTCCAAGACAAGAGAATCGGAGGGTTTTCTTTGCCAAGAAAAAGAGATTTTGTATCCCACTTAAATTTCTGCAAAAAAAATTAAATTCCTTTGAATTTGTCCGCATTAATTTTTGTGCTCCAAATTTAGCGCAAAATTTGTGTCGACAAATTTCTAGCATGCCCGGTGGGACCTCTCTTTCCTCTCATCTCTCAAGTCAACACATCAAGTTTGTTATTGACAAACGGTTTGGATGCATGACTCCAAAGAAAACCATTTCAAGTGTCATCGGTAACAAGAAAAATTCCACATATAGCTTAAGCTCATTTGGATTAAGTGCATTTTTAGCCTCCAACTACGAAGGCCAACCACCCGCCTCATGACAAAGTTTGGGGATTCCCAATTGGTTGCACCTCTCACCTTCTATGGAACTCAAGGGGTCCCTTCAAAAGTCCGAAATGCCAAAAAGGGACCTTCAAGATTGCCAACGGCAAGAGACGTTAATATGAAGGGGGTATCCCCGTGAAAGAGTTCATCACAACAAATCCGCTCGAGTATCCAAGTTGAGGAATGCCCGTGTCAGACGCGGAATTGAGTACCGAGTTGAGGTCCGGCTCCCGTCCCAACTCTCCCAAGACTGGAGGTTTTGATTACATGCAGACTCGCTCCTACACTTCAGTAGCACCCGTCATGATGGCAGGAGCTACTATAGTGGAAGAACAACTCGCTGAGAGGGGGGAAGCCATCGCTAAGTGGACAAAGACAACGGAAGAGGACCTTTAGATTGCTTCTCTCATGAATCGGATGGAACAAATGCAAACAACGGCATCCAGCCAGGGGCCTTCACACCCACCAGGGTTCACCCTGAAAGTAGACCCTCCCCAAGGGAGTTTCTAGAATGTACTAGCATATGGGACGCCCAACATGCTTCGGTTGCCTCCCTCTTAGTACAATAACTCCAAGACATGATAGCTGACATGATACATGCTCAGTATGGAGGTGTCACACAATCATCCTTAGTGTATACTAAGCCATATACTGAGCGCATTGATCATATGCTTATGCCATTAGGGTACCAACCCCCGAAGTTTCAACAATTTGACGAGAAAGGTAACCCTAGGCAACATATTGCGCACTTTGTAGAGACATGCAACAATGCCAGAACTTTCAGTGATTTAATGGTAAAGCAACTCGTAAGATTTCTATAAGGAAATCCCTACTGACCCTTCTACTCGTGGCCATACCGGGGGACAATACTAAATTGAGCACAAGTGCAGGCCTTAAGTCCCAAGGAAATTCCTTTACCTTGGTCCACCACGTCACTCTCAAAAGATGATTGGATTGTCATTACACGTTGGGAGCATCATGCGACACACCAATCCACTCCACCTTGTGGAAAATCAAAGCAAATTAAAAGGAATGTTCGATCACAAAGACTCTCCAAAAGCAAGAAAAGACAAGGCAAGAACACTACTGGCCAGCCACCGCGAGTGGTAACTAATGAAGTTTTGAAACAAATCCCTCGACTTCTAATTACTCTACAAGAGTACATACAAACGGGATTCTTCTCTAGAGGATGTGTAGTTGTGCATACTATCACATGTTACATAGAAAGAAAATTAATCAAATTAACTTAAAGTACGCTCCTGGATATGAGCCTAAAATATCTATGCTCCCATATTTGAGCTTAAACTATTTAACAAAAAAGGGAACAATCAAAGTTTGCTCCTGGATATGAGCTTAAACTATCTACGAGACTCCCGAGTATGAGTATAAACTACTCAACTTCCTAAACTGCTTTACTTAAAATTTGCTCCCAGATACGAGCCTAAACTGTCTATTAGAAAAAACAAATCTCACCCAATTCGCTCCGGATATGAGCTTAAACTATCTGTGCTCTCAAATATGAGCCTAAACTGTCTATTAGGAAAAAAACTCACTCAAATACACTCCTACATATGAGCATAAACTATCTATGAGACTCCCGAGTATGAGTATAAACTACTCAACTCCCTAAACAACTCAAAGTTTGCTCTCAGATACAAGCCTAAACTGTCTATAAGACTCTAGGGTGTGAGTATAAACTGCTTTACACCCTATGAACCTAAATTATCTATGCTCCGGGATACGAGCATAAACTATCTACAAAACTCCTAAGTATGAGTATAAACTATTCAACACCCAAGTTTGCTCCCAAATACGAAAATAAATTGTCTGCAAGACTCCTGAGTATGAGTATAAACAATTCAACTTCCAAGTCTGCTCCTATACATGAGCTTAAACAATCTACCAAGTGCTCCCAAACGCGAGCTTAAACTATCCACCAAGTGCTCCCGGGCATGAGCTTAAACAATCCACCAAGTGCTCCCGGATACGAGCCTAAACTATCCACTAAGTGCTCCTAGATAAGTGCTTAAACTATCTATAGAGTCCCAAGTCACAAACTACTTTATGAACTACGTCATGACTTGATCCATCTAAGGGGTACGTAGACAACCTGAAAAGGTGCAGTCACAAAATAAATCATTTGTATCACTTCTGACCCGCATGAGTATAAACTGTGAACGGCCAAACCAAATCAAACAAAAAAAAAACTACTCATTACCTGAAAGAGTATGAACTACTGATGGTACAAAAAAGGAGAGAGAGAAAGTTCTCTACTCCTAGCCTATAAATTGTGCAAGTCAATGGTTGCATTGCTAATTACAATAGCAACCAATTGGGGGCATTTGTTGATAAAAAAAAAAAGAAAAGAAAAGAGGGAGACAAACCAATTAGAATTCACTGGGCCCATTAAGAAGAATTGGCCCATTAGTAGCCCAAGTGAGTGTCACATTACATGGGCTCAGAAACTCAGATTTTCAATAAATTGCTAAAAAAAAAGAAATCCAAGATCAAATCTATCATAATAGAGAGATTTACCTTAGATTGGTACATGCAAAATCCCATTTACAAAAGGAATTTACGCAAGAAGATCCTTGATGGATCAGCTGAATTTGGAAGTCAAATTTGGCCAAATAAATGCATAAATCCAACTCCTCTTTTCCAAGTGGCACTTGGCTTTAAATAAGAAAGGGGACAAATCCAACCCATTTCCTAATTAACTTTATTAGAATCACAAATTAATCACAAGAGGGATTGATTATTCGGCCAAGTTTGGAAGTCAAGTCTAGACAAATAAATTAGAAGCTGCATAGGACCAACCCCTTTTCTCCCATTCGGCTCCCCCCTTTCAACCACCACTTCCGTTCGTCTCCGATTGTTTCCGTTTGTCTCTAACCGCTTCCTTTGCTTTTGGAAAAGAAGGAGAAGAAACGGGCTGCACTAAGTTCAAGGAAGAAAGAAGAAAGGCTCCAACTCTTCAATTTTTGAGGCACCAAAATTGCTACAACATCAACTCGTGAAGTTTCAATTTTCAAATTCCTATGATCCAAAAGACTTCCGTCAATTCTAAAAGCGAGGACGTTGTTTTCAGCTGTTCATGTTCTAATCATTGATTGAGCGTGAATAAATCTTTGTTAACACAAGATTAGGCGTTACTTGCTTCTCATAATTACAAGTTCCAGTCGCGGTTTCAGATTTTGTCCAAGACAAGAGAATCATAGGGTTTTCTTTGCCAAGAAAAAGAGAGTTTGTATCCCACTTAAATTCCTGCAAAAAAAAAAAATTAAATTCCTTTGAATTTGTTCGCATTAATTTTTGTGCTCCAAATTTAGCACAAAATTTGTGTTGACAACTTCTTTATCAAATAAGTACTTTTTTGATACATTTTACCAAATACCCACATGTGCTTATTTACCACTTAATGTGTGGTCCCATCACTTTTATTAAGTACTTATAGAAAAAAGTACTTGTTTGAAGTGAAATCAAACGGGCACTAAGTTGAGTTTTAGTGAGATTGGCCAATTTCTTATTCTTTAGATAAATTTGTGTTATTTTTATTTTTATTCTAATTTTTATTAATTTTTTGAAAAGTATTTTTATTATTTTTAGGTAAAATTATTAAAAATACATCCTCTTATAACAATTCTATAAACCACATTTGTGTTTTTGACCCCAATCATTGTTAATGCATTATCATACATAGAAAACCCAATGAGGTTTTTTATAATATTCCTTATTTTTAAATGGAATTTAAATTGATTTTAAAATAACTAAAATAAATTTAAAATTAATATTTTTATTAATTTTTGAAATTAGTAAAAATTGAATTTATTTAAGTATATTAAGTTTTTATAAAATTTAAATTCCTTATGAAATTTAATTAACTATATAAATTTTTATTTTTCAGTGGAACTTAAGTTGGTTTAAATTAATAAAATTTAATTGTAAAACTAATAATTGTTTGATAATTCTATATTAATTTAATATTAATTTTAAATTGATATTAGTTTTTAATTTATCTTTTTCCTTTTATTAATTAAATTCTTTTTATTGTATTAATAAAAATATTTTTATCAATAACAATAATTAATATAATGGATTATTATTTTAAATAGAAGTAGATTACTTAGTATAATAATATATCATTGAATATCTCAATTTCAATATAATTAATCTTGCTAATTTAATGCAAATATAGCTAATATGTATAATTATAGATAAAATTAATATATTTTATGCAATCTATATCTATATAAATATATTAACTTTAAATGTGTATAGAACGTTTGCGGATGAGGGAAATGGAATCTAATAGTATTTTTTGCCTTTTTTCATAGAAATTATAAGAATGCCAATCTACCAACTCTCTCTCTCTTTTGCTTTTTTTCTTTCAAATTACAAGAAGGCCACTCTCTCCTACCAACTCTCTCTCTCTCTCTCTCTCTCTCTCTCTCTCTCTCTCTCTCTCTCTCTCTCTCTCTCTCTTTTCTTTCAAATTACAAGAATGCCACTCACTCACTTTCTCTCACTCTTTCTCTCTTTCTTACAAATTACAAGAATGCCATCTCTCTCTCTCTTGTCATCTCTCTCTCCTTATAAATTACAAGAATGCCACTATCTCTCTCCAACTGAGGGAGACCTCAACTCAACATCTCGGCTGCTAGGGGACCTACAATCAAAGGTAGTTGAGTTCGAGCCAAACCAAGCTCAAACTTCTGAGCTCAAGCTCAAGTCTCTAATTCGAACCAAGCTCGAACTAGACGACACCTCGACCATTGAGGGAGACCTTGGCTCAACACCTCGGTCACTAAGGGAGATCTCGACTTAACACCTCGACAACTGAGGGAGACCTCAGCTCGACACCTTGTCAACTAAGGGAGACCTTAGCTCGACACCTCGCCTACTAGGGAAACCTCAGCTCGACACTTCAACAGCTAAGGGAGACCTTGATTTGGCACCTCGGCAATTGAGGGAGACCTCAATTGCTTGAGAGACTTGCAATAAAGGGTAGCTGAGCTCAAACTTTCGAGCTTTTGACTCGAGCCAAGCTCGAGCTTGAGCTCAAGTCTCTAATTCGAATCAAGCTCGAGCCTAATAGTTTATGAGAGAACCCTTGCAATGTAGGTCCCCCTCCACTAGTTTATATATTAAAGTGGAATGTGCCAAGCTGACACTTTTCTCATTTTTGGTTATTTTTTTACAAGCATTTATCTTTTTTTATGATTGTTTTAAGAATCATTTATCTTTTCTATAGTCTTTTTGAATTTTTATCATTTTAAAATTGAACAAAATAACTCAAGTGGCCAATAAGATTTAAGACTTTTATCACCTCTCAGTGACTCACCATTAACTCCCTATCCTCTTCTTCATCAACTCCTTTAATTATTTCTTAAATCTCATTAATTCTGCCATTAATCCTCTCTCCTCTTCATTACTACATTAAATTGCCTAAATGCATTGACTTTTATCTATATACTAGCAAGGACCCGTGATTTATCAAGGAAAGTGAAATAATCAAAACTTATAACTAATGAAAGAATGCAATGTTGTTTAAAATAACTAGATCTTTATTTAAATAATTTCTTACAAAAAAGGTTTATTAATTTAATAATTTAAATTAATTATATTAATATTTTTAATAAAAAATAAATTATTGTTAATTACTTTATAAAATAATTATTTTTTCCATATTATTTGCTAGTGTGTTCTATTTTATTTATTGTACTTTATTATTGATTAAATGTTTCAATTGTTTGTAAATATCACTTAAATATTTAAAATACCTAAATATTAGTAAATATATAAAATTAGGCTATAGTCATAATTAAAGTAGTCCATAGGTAACTTTTTTAGTCATAATTAAATTAATCTAAGCCCAAACTCAAGGTTTAAGACTTTGGACTAGACTTGGATTGATCTTCATCCTAATCCAACCCACCCAAGTTACATGCATCGTAACATTTGTAATTGCACTGAATTAAACCAAGTGCAACCCATGAGTGCATTATTTTTGGGTTTTTTTAACTATTTTTAGATAATATTGAAGTTAAAGTAGCTATTAAGGATGGGCTACCCCCATTTTGTAGCCTAATGAACCAAAATTTAAAAAATCCTGGGCTACATTTTGATAGTGAATTAGTAGTTTTTAAGGTTGTTTGGCCTAGCCCAACCCACACCTTAAGTGTAATAATAATTGTCTGGGCCTATAGGCTTGCCCTGTTAATTATGAAACTATGATCTTTTTACAAATTAAAAAATATTTTTTTTACATTTCTATATACTAATATAAAATTTGTTATCTAAATATTATATAATAATATTTACCATAAGTTTATTATGTGTTACTTAGCTTAGGTCCGCTAGGGTTATCATTGGACTTCGAAAGTTCAATACTCAATTAAACTTCAAATCCGATTAACCTAGAATAGGATGTTAGAACTTGCATCTAGATGTGGATTTAACCCCATCCAATTTGATTAAAATCCACATCTAATAAAAAAATATTATTTTGTATATGTTGTATAATTATTGTATACACATAGGTAATAATATATGCAAAATCCAAGATAATAATAATCAAATGTGGATGCAAATTTAGAAATTTCATAATCGGATGTTGATGTGGATGTAGATAGATTTGATTTGAATCTGATCCGTTTACAACCCTACTACCCACATTGTGTGTGGGCTTGGTGCACCTTTGAGCTAGACCTAACTGAAAAAAAAAAAGTTGCTTGAGCATGGAAATTTATAGTTCTAATCCATTTACAACCCTACTACCCGTATTATTTGCTTGAGCCCAAGGTTGGACTAAGTTATAAATGATCATCCCTAAGTAGGAGTCTTATGACACCTAACTTTTTATTATTAATTGTTTACTTCTATTATTTATTTTAATTATCTTATTAATATTAATTATATTCAAATAAAACTAAATTGTACTTTAGTTTTTTAATTTATGAACTACTAATATTTATCAATTTCTTAACTTTTAATATTTTTATTAATTTTAGTAATTTTTATTAATTATAGTTATTAAGTTTCAAATCATCATCATCATCATCATCATCATTATTATTATTATTATTATCATTATTATTTTATATATTTAGTATATAGATAAACCATAACTATTTTTGAAAATGAGGCAATATAGACCCGTTTAACTTGTCTTCTTTGTTTGAGTGATAAAATGGGTTCTACATTTTAAATTTTCATTAAAATTTATAAGCCTCAGGTATAGTATAGGCATTATGCATGGTAAAGGTCTCAACTCATTAAAATTATTAATTTTAATAATATTATTAATTAATTAATTAAAAATGCATTAATACAAAGTTATCTAATAAAATAAAAAGAATAAACAAAAAAATACAACATTAGAACATCGGTTCAATTTGCAATATATCAAACCCATGTTTAAATCATAATATTATTAAAACTATAAATTAATATATTTTGTATTTAAATTTATTATTTTTATTAGTGTTTATTAATTTTTTTCTATTTCACAGTGTTAATAGTTTTTTCTATTAAGTAAATGTAATTAGTTCATAGTGTATTTAAAATACATTTGTTTTCTTGTATAAATTATAAATTATATAATTTAAACATTATAAGCCATGCCTATGATGATATTTGTTCATAGTATTACAATGGAAAATAGAAATAATGTGTTTATTGTTATGTATTTCCATTATTTCACTTAATCTCTATCTATTGGTGTATTACTTCCTATTAATATTTATTAAGTGAAATAATGAAAATATGTAATAGTAAACGCATTTTTTCTATTTTCCATTGTAACACTATGAACAATAATATCATCAGAGGCAAGGATTATAATGTTTAAATTATAGAATTTGTAATTTATACAAAAAAAAAACAAATGTATTTTAAATACACTATGAACTAATTACATTTACTTCTTGAAGATTATTAATAATTAGTACATATTTTCAAAAAGTAATTTTAATGGTTATATTTTTTAATTTTTGGTTATTTATCATATTTATTGGAAATAATGTTAATCCATTTTTGGTAATTTCTTGTATAATTTTTGGTAATTTTGTCAAAATTATTGGTACTTTATTTTTGGTATTTTCTTGGCTAATTTTGGTTCATCAAATGTGATTTTCTACTGTTTATAGATTGAATTATATTCAAATAAATAATTTAAATATAATTACTTTTAATTATAGTTTAAAATTTAATAATATTACTTATAGCTTCAAATATAATTAAAATACAATTTAAATTATAACTTACATTAATTAACAATTTAAGAAATGTTAAGTAATGAATTAATAAAAAATATTAATATTTTTAATAAATATAGTATTTCAATAAACATTGTTGATTAATAAATGTTGTAATTAATAATACTACAATTATTGAAAATATTGTAAAATACGGTTAAATATTAATATTGTAATTATTAAATTTATTGTTATTAAAAATACATTATTTTTAGTAAATAATTTTAATTAATATTGTATTTATTAAAAGTACTATATTAATTTAAAAATACTGTTAATTAGTAATTTTAATATATTGTAATTATTGAAAATATTATATTAATTAAAAGTAAAGTTACTACTATTAATTAATAAAATACTGTAATTATTTAATTACTATTAATTAATAAATACTGTAATTGTTAATACTGTTTTTTAATAATTTATAATTTATATTAATAAATACATTATTTAATTTTGTTTTTGAATAAATACTGTTAATTATTTAAAAATACTATAATTATTAAAAATATTGTAATTATTATTAATACTATAAAATTTAAAATACAGTAATTATTAATTTATTATTACTACTCCCTCCCTCCCCTCTCTCTCTCTCTCTCTCTCTCTCTCTCTCTCTCTCTCTTTCTTAAATGCCATTTTTAAATGTAATAGTAACATGCATCAAAATAAGAGGCCTTGGAAAACACAAAGGTCGCTCTCTCTAGTGTGAACTTTATTAATCTTTTCAAGATAAGCAATGATTACTTTTTTATATTTTTAAAATAAGAAAATAGGAAAATGCAAAAAAAATTGAGAAAATAGATAAATAACTTCTCTCAAAAAGTAATTTTATTTCTTATATATATTTTTTATTTTTGGTAATTTATCATATTTACTAGAAATCATTTTAATCTACTTTTGGTAATTTCTTGGATAATTTATGTTCATTAAATGTAATTTTCTGTTATTTATAGCTTAAATTATATTTAAATATAATTACTTTAATTATAATTTAAAGTTTAGTTATATTACTTAGAATTTCAAATATAATTTAAATAATATTTAAAATACAATTTAAATTATAACTTACATTATTAATTAACAATTTAAAAAACTGTTAATTAATGAATTAGTATTAATATTAATATTTATTAATAAATACAGTAATTTAATAAACAATGTTAATTAAAAAATTCTATAGTTAATAATATCGCAATTATTGAAAATACTGTAAAATATGGTTAATTATTATTACTGTAATTATTAAAAATATTTTTAATAAAAAATATATTATTTTTAATGGATAATGTTAATTAATTAAAATATTGTAATTATTAAAGGTACTATATTAATTAGAAATAATATTAATTAATAAATTCAGTATTTTAAGAATAAACTAATTAATTTATAGTATTATTAGCCTAAATAATCTACTTAAATTTAAAAGATAATTAATTAATACTTAATTTATATTTCAGAATAAATATTATGTAATTCACTCAACAAATAAATTAAAACCATTGTTTTAAAAATTGATTTGGAGGTTGAATAGTTTTTGCCTCTAGGTCATGGGTCAATGGTTCAAATGTCCGGGTTGGACAAATCAAACTATGAAACATCTTCCATCTCTATATGTATAATATGATATAACATAATTGCATTTTGTGTGTGTTTATAGGTTCAATTTGTACTTTTTATTTTAGTTTTTAATTTTTTATAAATATAAAAATAAGTTGGAAATTGAAATTTGAGACCACAAATGAGTTATTTTTTGTATAGTGGGGGTTGCAAAGATTGTGAAAAGTAAAGCCTCTAGAAGTTTTCAATACATTGTATATTGTAACCCATGACCCAATGACTAGATTGAAAGGGTCAATGGTTCAACCACTTAGGTTGAAAGTAGATTTTAGGAAATCTAGAATTAGAAATAGGGTTGAGTGCTGGTTTAAATGGTTTAGCCGTTTTGGTCAATGACGAGTTGAAAACATTGAATAAAACATCATAAAAATTATAATCCATTTATATTTCATTTTAATCAACTTAAATTTTATTTAAAAATAGGGAAATTATAAAAAACCTCCTTGGGTTTTCTAACAATCCTATGAACCTCCCCTATATATGTTTTGACCTTAACAAAAACCTCCCATATTGTTTTGAAAAAAGCTATAGATATTTTCCTTCTATTAGCATTTGTCTTTAAATGCCAAATTTACCCTTAACCAACATTTATAAATAATTACAAATCAAAAATTATGTTGGTAAAACAATATTTTTACCTAAAAAATAACACAAAAATAGGTACAAATTGTAAAATTTAAAAAATTAATAAATATAGCATAAAGATACGAAAAAAAAATACAGATTCATCTATAGCATAGTAAATTAGCCACTCTCACTAAAGTGCGACTTGAATTGTGATAAAATACTCTATACAAAACCCGTAAAAAAAAACCTTGAATTGGACTTAAATGAACATTGTTTAATTGGAATAATGAAGATGAAGATGAGGAGAGAATTAGTTTAATGGAATAACGAAGATGAGAGAGGATTAGTGGCATGAGTTATTGAAGGAGAGAATTAATGAGGAGAGATTATTAAAAGAGTTAATGAGAGAGAGGAGAGAGAGAGAGAGTTAATGGTGTATTAGTGAGGAGTGTTAAAAGTGTTAAAGGTGATTGGTCACTTGAGTTATTTTGTTCAATTTTAAAATTAGAAAATAAAAAAAAAACAAAAAAAAAAGATAGGTAATTTTGAGAAAAAACTAGAAAAAAGATAAATGACTTTGAAAATAAACCACAAAGCAGGAAAGTGTTAGCTTATCACATTCCATTTTAATATATAGATATAGGTGACTGGACTCTCTGCGTGGTTACAAGCTAAGCCGAACCTTAAATTAAACTATTCTCAAATTTGGTTCGGCAGAAAAGACACAAGGCTTGAGTTTCGAGTTCAATTTAAACCAAGGCTAGAAATAATGGCTCAAGTTGGTTTGATTGTGAGTCAATCAAATTTTATATAAAATTTGAAAATTGTACATATAAAAAATTAAAAAGTATTATATATAAATTCAATTAGGTTTATGAGTTTCATGAATTGAGCTTATAATATTCAAGTTTGGCTTAATAAACAATCTAACCTGTAAATTGGACTTGAATTCAGTTTGAAACTCATTTTAAAGTGAATCGAATCGAATTGAGCTTTTCTCAAACCAAGCTGAAATTTGTATGGCTGCGTGGCTGGACATTCGAAAGTACAAAAACCACTTTTGCTAAGATGTGGCCATATGTTTAGGTTGAAAATGTGAAATTGCAACCTCTATGGTCTGAATTAGACGATGTGACATCAAGGTGGATCACAGCAATACATCGAAGGCCTTATTGATAGGCTAAAACTGTATATAGTAAAAGTAAACTTGAATTAACAAGAGAATTTACCAACCAGCCAATTGGCACCTTGCAACTATCATGTTGGTTTGACCTACCTCCAAAAGCTAGAAAGCTGCTATGCTTCATCCCTCACAAATGGGTACCCGGTGATTGTTTTGGAGGGCTTTTCTCTTTGGTAGCTTTTGGCTTTGTATGGAGGGTATTATTGGGACAGCCTATAAGCAATGATTGGTGAATAGTTTGGAAAGCCCAAAATTATTGTCATTCAACAAATAAAAAAAATAAAAAAGAAAGAAAAAACAACAATAGCTCTTTAGTGGGTGGGCCCGACAAAAAAACATTAATTTATGGTACTCCTCTTTGTTGTTTATTAGGCTTTTAGGTATATAAAGAGAAAAACTTACCATGTTTTTTTTTTTTTTTTTCTCACAATCCCTGAATAACTTGAATAAGTATCTATCTATTAGCATATATTAAAACAAAACTCGCCACGTCATATGGCCTTTCCTTTCTTTCCTCCAACCAGGCTTCTCTTAGGTACTTCTCTCTCCTCAAAATGCCATTCCTAACACTCTCAACTTGCCACCTCAACACCTCTATTTTCTTAAAATCTCTCTCTCTCTCTCTTTCCAGATCACCTAAATAATCTCTCCTCAAATCTCTCTTAAACTATCTCCTCCACCTACTTCCTTTTAAAGCATCTCATAATCTATCTCACATCCCAATAAACCATCTAAAATCTATTTTCCTTCCCCTATATCTCTACCTATTTCTATCTCTCTCCACCTTGCAAATACATGCACTTACTTTTTTTTAAAGTAATGATAAGGGGAACACTATTAGAAAATATTTTTAAGTGCTAGTTCACAATGGAATTTCTTGGAATAGAATGTAGCTTCATCCTTGTCCTTGCTAAACTAGTCAATAACGGATGCTTGGGAAGATGGAGAGAGAGGTCAGATGAGGAATGGGGTGTCATTGTTTTGCCATTGCGTCGAAGAGGAGAGGGTGTTGCTGCCGCTGATTACAAACACTTTGATCTGCCCTCTTCCGAACCCCTGTTTAACCCTGTGAGGCTGCAATGGAGAACGCCGCCATCTAGATCTACTCTCATCGAAGAATGTTGCCGTCTAGATCTACTATCTTCTTGATTTAATTCACTCATTGTTGATTCTGGTTATTCCTACTGTTTTAGAAGAGGGAAGAAGGGAAGAGAGAGAGGAAGAAAGAGATGGGAGAGTAGAACAAAGTTTGTCTTCTAGCGGTTTGTTCGGAGATGAGTTGTGTGTTTCACCGCTAGAACTGTTTGGAGATGAGCTCCACTACTCCGTCTTTGCATTTTCTGTTTTTTTATTAAATATCTTGCTTTCAAAACCGCTTCTAGGTTTGTTTGGTTGCCTTAATTGCAATAGGTTCAGCATGAGTAATTGAAGATTTTTGTATATATGGAAGGTGGTGGATTCAAATTGTCATATCTAATTGTTGGGGCTGCCTGAGATGGTTAACAGATTGTCATATCTTCTATATTTTTAATCTTTCTATTTTATTTTGAAATTTTGAAGAAGAATAAAGGGTAAAATAGTCTTTTTATCTTTATATCTTTATGTTAGCTTAAAGGAAAGTATTAATCAATTGTAAAAAACAGTAAAGGTAGTGTTAATCTTCAAACAGGAAGGATAGTTTAAGAAATTTACCCGATAAAAAAATAATAAAAGTAAAGTAAAAATTTAATAATTAATTAAAATCTTATTATAATTATGTGTCATTATAAAATATAGGGTTTCTTCCAGAAAAATACAACTTGGGCAAGAATACTGTTCATCGTCTTCTTTGCCTCTGTATTCATGCGAAGAAATGTGTGAGATGGTTCCACTCGACTTTTCCATGGACCTTATCTGCAATAAACCCTATCTGGATTATATTCTGGCATGAATGATGAATCAACCGTACCACCACCTTCCTTGGGTCGAAGCATTTCGTGTTTGTCTGGAACTGCCATCAAATTTGGAACTGCGCGAGCCATGCCGATAGGGCTCTTCAATCCGTAGATGTGCTTCATGCGCCAAAGGAAGAAGGGTGCAAGTCCACATGCCTTGGAAGGTGTATACGATCGTGCCAGTGTACTTCGGGGATGAATAAATCTTTATGTTTTGGGGACTTGAATATCACTGATCAACCCATCATCATCATCATCATCACTTGAGAAATGGTAGGCAGAAGAAGAAGGAACCCTCTTATGCATTTTCTTCTTTGAAGAAATTGAATAAGAAGAAGCCAAGGCATCTGGGAGAGAAAACGGCATATTATGAAACTCGGTGAGTGATTTCCTGTAGACTCCACCATCTCTAAACCTTCATGCTCCAACCCACGCACCCCAAGGTTCATGCTATCAACAATATCTATGGACTCTGATAACGAGAAATTGTCATCTATTACATCTGATGACAAAACCTCATCGTCGTCGGCGTCGATATCGTCATCACAGTCCATTGAATTAACATCTTCATCATCGTTGTTGTCGTCGACAAGTTTATCATCATCATCGCAGGCCACTTTCGCCGGAGGACGCCATCGACCCGGTGGGAGCTTGGGAGGTGGTGCGCTCTCAGCAAGGAGGCCGCTTTTCTCAATGTCATTGAGCATTCCAGGAGATCTCTCCCATGAAAATGGGATCCTTTTACTTATATCGTGAGCAATTCCTCGGGGATCTGCATTTGCATTTGCATTTGCATCGATGGAACCAGCTGCGGTAAGACGCCTTGTTGATAGAAGCGATGCCTTGAAGTTCAAGCTGCGGCCATGGCATCTCTCATTCGAACCCTCTTGATCCATAGCATAGAGCTCAAAACTGTGAGTCTATGAGTCGGTAGAAACAAGTCAATGGCACCACCAACCATCCACTGAATTTGTTCTGACCATTCATTTGGGTAGTTGTGGCTCGCAACGACAGATGAAGATTGACTAATTAACATATTTTGTTCCTTATGGATTTATTGAGAAACAACTAAAACGAATACTCCATGAAACATAAAAGTAGAGTGGAACCATCACACACTTTCTTCGCATGAATACAGAGTCAGAGAAGATGATGAACAATATTCCTGCCCTTTTTTTTTATATTTTTCTAAAAAAACTATCTTATTTTAGTTATTTTATAAAAATACTACTTTTTATTGATATTCAGAGCAAAAATTGCCCTTATCTGCAAGAAACCCTAAAATCCATCTCTCTCTCTCCATGGGATGTTTTGGGCCCTACACATATCTTGATTGATCCAGTTTGGTTTGTTGAATCTGCTATGTAATTAAATTTTGGAAAATATGTATTCAAAATAAATATTAGAAACACTATTAATTAACATGTTTTTGTTAAAATATTAATTTCTTCAAAAATATTTCCTAATATATTTTCAAAAAAAAAAGAATGTTAAAAATTCCTTAAATTTTTTTCTATAAATCATTGAAAACTTCATTGCTAATTTTCTAAAAAAAATCTGTGAACATGAATTGTCTCCTTTGTCTTATAGCTCCATTGCGGCAAACTTAAATATATTAGACAACACATAACTCAAGAATAATGCTACAATGGATAGAGTTCAGCTTGACCCAATCAGAAATGTCCTAAGACTACTATCTAAATGTTACTTATCAAAGCATGTGCATTGCATTTAAGAGTAATAAAATTAATAAAGTATAATATTAAAAATTAAAAAAATAAATAATATAAATTAACATAAATTTATCTAACAACAACCAAAAAAATAGCTTGTGTTGGACTTGGTACTACTTGGCTCAATTTGACATTGTCATAAATCTCTTGTCACGGTTTCTTTTAACATCATTGTCCAGGGCCGACTAATTAAAGATAAAATATAAAGTGAGGTAACTAATTAGTAGACAAAAGAGGGAAATGATAACAATATATCATCTAGAATAATAAAAAAAAAAAACTACCTTGTCCTCCGTTTTGAGCATAGAGAGATTTTTTTAGGCTATGTTTGGTTTGAAGGAAAAAATAGGGAAAGGAAGAGAAATGCAGGAAAACCTATACAAGATTTGTAAAGGTGTCACTTCCTTTCTCTTCCTTTCCCTACTTTTTCCTTCAAACCAAACATAACCTTAGGGTTCAACTATGGCATTGGAAAAACTTATCTTATAGCTAATCAAACCAGCATGGCAGCATCATAAAAAGAGATGACCAATCAATGGTATTCATCAAAATTCACGAGGTGCTGCTTTGATTGGATAAAGCTCTTTAGATACCTTGTATTTCCAATATCATGGATATTCCCTTTTTTTCTATTAGCATTTGAACTTTTTTTTTTTTTGTAAGAAGTCATATTACGTATATATTGTAATATATTATATATAATATACATAATGTGCATCTATTATAGTCTATATACATGTACACAGGGATATCAATGGGTTGGATTTGAGGAGGGTTTTGTAAATTCTAGACTCTATCTACCTCCCCAAACCGTATCCTTCTTGAAACTCGCAATAGGTTGGATTTGTAGAATTCAAACATTACTCACACATGAAAATGTAAAGCCCTCATTGATCCTATCCTTACTGCATTGAGGGTGGGTTGGATCGGGTCTAGAACTAGGGATGGCGAATTTCCTTCTCCCTACTAGGTACTTGACTTCTTTGACCCCATTGAGTTAGGGGTGGAGATTTCCTTGGCGGGGATAGGGATTGATAGTGATATCGGACTTGGATGAGGAGTGAATTCCCTGCCCCATGTCAACCTTGATTATATATATATTGTGTGTGTGTGTGTAATATTATTATTTATATTATATGTATCAAAATATATTTAAAATCTTTTATATTTTAAAAACTTCCCTTATTCTAAATAAGTCTATTTTCTAAAAAAACTTTTAACTTAAAGCTATGTTTGGTTTGAAGGAAAAGGTAGGGAAAGGAAGGGAAAGACAAGGAAATCTATACAAGGTTTGTAAAGGTTTCCCTACCTTTCCCTTCTTTTCCATGCATTTTCCTTCAAACCAAACATAACCTAAAAGTTTTGGGGACTCAGATCCCTAATGGGGGAACTCATCTTTGTCAGGGATCAATTGAGGGTCATTTTTATCCCTCATGGGGATCAAGGTAGGGGATGGAGAGTATGGTCCCTACCCCACCCCCCACCCCCCTCTGGTTGCATTCCTATGTAGAACTTATGTCTAATTTTCTGTTATATATAAACAATAAATAAGTAAAATAACATGAAAGAACATCAAAATTTCCAATTATTTGATAGGAACATGTATAAAACACAAACTATCAAATATCCTTCACATAAGATTCAAAACATTATTAAATTCCACACATAATACATAAGTTCATATCTCTTAGAATATTAGTAATTTAATTATAAGCACTAGGGTATTTTAGTAAATTCAGTATTTGAATTGGGTTTAACGAGCTTGGATCTCCTATTGTACATTGAGAACATTTTCTAGTGTTTGCATGTTACCATTCATGGGGAAGATGTTCCCATTGTAGGTAGGAGTTTTAATTTGGGTTTACCAACATTTGTTGTTGTATTGAAACAAGTAAACCAAAGCCTTTGATTTGCTGTCATGGCCTCACCTTGAATTAGATGAAGTGACAATTAAAATACAATCCAAGCCCCTGCCAACATGATCTTACAAAGCACATCTCATAAATAGTGAGTCCCACTTTTATGGTGAGTTTCAGTCTCATAGTGAGATGTACGGTGTCAAGATGAAGTTGGTAGAGGGTTAGAAGGTGTTTTGTTGGCAAAAGACTAACTCCCCAAAATATGTTAAAAAAGGAATAGTCTCATTGGAAGATTACATTGGCGCCCCATAACACATCCAAACCTTGCATTGGGAACATATCTCAATGACAAGTAGGGGAGATGTTAGGGGTGTTCATGGTTCGGTTAACCGAACCATGGGGTGATTTTTTGGACCGAACCGATTTGTTCGATTTTTATATTTAACCAAACCAGAACCAAACTGATGCAACTGGTTAATCAGCCAGTGGAACAGTTAACCGCAGTTCAATTTTTTGGTTCTTTATGCTCTACGAGTCCTGAACGACACATGTCTGAGATGCTAGAGCTCCTCAAGCGTCTCGCGCAACAGTCCAATGCTCCACACAATTGCGCAATGCGCCTTGTTGCCTCTTGCTCCCGCCGTGGAGCTTGGCAAGGCGGGCGATGCAGCCGGAGACAACCCAAATGTGGGAGAGACTAACGGTTACGACCACTCGTGCGACGTTGTTGGCAGTCTTGGTGGAGCCAGTGTAGGAGGAGAGCGTGTGGAGACAGAGGTTTGGATAGCTGGTGTGGATGCATGATGAATGAACTAGATCCCTCAGTGTGTCAGATCTTGATGCAGCGGTAATGCATCATGCTAAGTGGGAAAGAAAAAGGCGAAGAGGGACGGAGGGAGTGCCCTTCCTAGTTGAAGCCTGAGGATTGATTGGTTGAATGCCTGAAAGAGTAGGAAGAGAAGAGGACTAGACTGAGTACAGTGAGAGAGACAGAGAGTGAGAGTCAGAGAGAGAGAGAGAGCTCAGAGAGAGAGAGAGGGAAAGAAAGGGAAAAGCCAAAAGAAAGTTCGGCTGTTTGGCTTCCAGTCTGGTAACCAGTTTGCCACTGCCATAGAGAGTCTGAACACTCTCAAACTGCCGGACTAAAAAGTCTCATTCATTGTCAGCGGCATTTATTAGATTTTCAAAAACAAAACAAAATATAATATATAATACTATATAACTATATGTTATTATATATATATTATTAGATTTTCAAAAACAAAATTATAATGTATACAATACTATATAACTATAGTATATAATTATATGTTATTATATATATATGGTCGGCGGTTCGATTAGCAGTCGGTTTTTATAAATAATTAACCAAAATGGAATCAAAATTGTCGATTTTTTGAAAACTTCGAACCAAAACCGAATCGATTCATTCAATTAATCGATTTTTCGATTTGGTTTTGATCAATTTTTTCGATCGATTCGATTTTTCGGTCTTTTTTGCTCATGTTACCGATGCACGCGCAGATGTGCATGTGGAGCGCCTCTGGGGCACAGACGTGAATTCCCCCATTGGGGTATCCGCCGGCGGCCAGGGACCTGATGCCGTTTCAGTTCGAGACGGGACAACATAGTTGGGCTCAAGTTCGGAAATTTGCGGGCCAGCCCGGTCGGGCTAGAAACAATCACACTTACCAGTTACAAATCATCCTGTCTATCGACTATTATGATTATAATAACATTTCCTGATTTCCATAATATCGAAAACTTGGAAATTCAAATATCATCTCCTATGCCTTCATGGACATTTGCAGAAGCTCAAAACCCTAGAAAAATCTAACAAATGGCACTCTGGTCCTCTTCTCTCACCATTCCCTTAAAGGAATCTTCGATACAAAGGCCCAAATCACTTTGTGCAAGTAGCCGGGGAACCTCTGCATCGGCCGCCTTTCGTAGTTTTCCGGTAAGTTTGCGGATTAAACATTCTTCTGTTTCTACTCCCCACTTGCCTCCTCAACTTAAAAATTCTTTTTTGTCATGATGATCTGATTTTTTTTCTTAATGAACAAAGTTTCATTTGTTGCTACTCTGGTAGATTTGAATTGATAGAAAGTGTGTCAATTCAATAGTTGTTTTACATCGATGGCTAGTTCGGTGGAAAATGCATGGTTCAGCAATCTCTCTCTTTTCTTTCTGTCATATTCTTGATTTCTTTTGATCTATATATTCACAAGGTAATTGCCTGTTAATGAAACTTAAATTGCCTGCTCAAAGTATATTCGTGAAAGGTACACCATTTTCTGTTTCGGGGAGCTTGATGGTGCTGGTTTCATTTGTTGCCAATGCCGCTTTATCAATTTTCTGCCTTTTGGTAAACTGTAAATATAAATTCATTCCTCTACATCTAAGTCTATATTTCATGGCTTATGTAGGTTTCAACAAATTGCTTCCCTTCAGCATCTGATTGTTCTCTTGTGCTTCATGGTGGTGCTCTCAATTTCGGCCAAAGGTTTTGTGGTTTGAAGTTGTGGATACTTGAGAAGCTCAATTTTCAAAGTCATCATAAAAAGTGTGGGTGGGCAAGTGAGTCTAATAGGCTTAAAATTCAAGGGAAAGATCAATTGCAAGGGCAATCAGAAACACTGGTTTCATGTGAAGGGAGCATTCCCGAAGAAGTATCTGCAACAAAGTTTCTTAATGGTCAGTAGTAGTTCCGCTTTCTTAATTTCTGAGTATTCTGTCAACAACAACATCAAAGCATGTTGATCAAACACAAAGAAATATTATTATGTCTTATAAGTTGTTGTTGCTTCAGAGAGAAAAGGAGTTTATTCATTATTTTCTTTTGTACATTGAGTAATATCTGTATTTATTTTTTCTTATATGATGTTTTATGCAGACTCGGTTGATGTAACAGCTACACATATTCCTCAGACTGAAGATAGTTCTTTATCTAAGAATCAAAATGATGCTCCTACTATTCCCGTTGCATCTTTAAAATCTCCATCTTTGAGAGAAACAAGTTCTAGCAATTATGATACTCAGGGTGGTAATGCGCCATCACTTAGCATTGCAGTTATAGGGGCTACTGGCGAGCTGGCTAGAAATAAGATTTTTCCAGCATTATTTGCTTTATACTACAGTGGATTTCTTCCTGAGGTATGATAATTGATATCTTTTTGTCCTTCTTGGTCAAGATTCGGAAGGCTTAATATATCCAGTTGGAAGCCTTATTTCAGTAAGAAATATGGAACTCTTGTCCCAGTTCAAATTTTCCATCTTAGCGCAGATGACCAAGTCTGTGAAGCTACTTTCTTCCTTTTTTTTTTTTGCTTTTTTAAATGGTAAAGTAGACAAAAGAGCATCAAAGGCAAAAAGGATTTCTATTCATGAACAGACTTTAAAATATAAAATTTCATTATATTTACAGATATATGGTGTCCAAAAATATTGTAGGCAGTATCATGTTCAACATCAAATTACCTCTTTTACTTAGCCCCATTTGCTCTACTTACTGATATTTAGTTTGTGACTATTTCATGCTGATTTTTCTCTTGATCCTCACTATCCTACTTAGTAAGTTTGGTATGTAAAAAGTCATTTTAATTGAACTTATCTGGTTTCCAACTACTTATATTTGTCCTTTTAGCTTAGATCATATTAGAACTTACCGTCTGACATGAGAATGTGGAAGCAGATGGATCTGGTGTCTTCATTGTTCAATTATTTTGTGAGTCCTTAGAAGTGTCTAGAGACTCTCTTATCCCTTGGAAGTGGCTGTGGAAAGCTCATGTTCCATCAAACTTATCCTTCTTCATATGGGCTGCTATATAAGATGAGATCCTCACCATTGATCATCTTATCAACAAAGACATGATGTTGGACAGTAGCTGTAGCCTGTGCAGGTGGGAGGTGGAATCTGTTAAACATGTACTGTTATATTGAAAAGTGACTGATGGAATATGTCCCACTTTCTGGAGATTATTTAGACATCGCTTCATAGCCCTGAAAGATCTTCCAAGCTTGATCTCATCTTGGCAAATAACTGGTTTTAGCCCAAGGGAAAATTTTATCAATTTGTTTCCTTTTGTTTATGCTGGCCACTATGGAAACAGAGCAATAGAAGGATTCTTGACCAGAAGAAATCTTCTGTGGGGAAGCTATTTGGGCAAATTGAGGGCCCACTTTGGTGTTGAGTTAGGATTCTTAAAGAATTTGGTTGAATCAGTCAGGAGCAATATAAAAATCGAAGACAATGAGGTTGCATTATCTTTGACTCTTCTGTTACAGTTAGGGGGCATAAATCAAATATGCTAAGACATGTTCCCCTTTTGGTTTTTCTTATGTACTTTCTAGCTTGAGGAATCTCTCCCTCTTTTTCTTATTAAATATAATATATCTCAGTTATGTTTGGATTTGGAAAGTGAGGTTTTATTGTAGCCCTGTTAGGAAAGTGGTTTTGGAGATATATCGAGGAGCCAAAGAGCCTATGGAGGAGAATGATAGAATCTAAATTTGGGGTAAGGAAGATGAAGTGGGAACTTGCAAGGTTCAAAGTATTGATACACCTGATACATGTGTATCGGGTGAGTGGAAAACTATTTTTTTAGTTTCATATTTTTACAGTGGGCTTAAATTATTAATACTTAACATTTAAAAACATCAATTAACAGAATTAGATTCTTGGTGGATAGTTGGTGTTGGAAGCAGTCTATGATGGAATCATATCCATCTTTGTTTATGGCTCTGCACAGAACAGAGAGGCACTGGTTAAGGACTGTTATCAAATTAGTTGTCACCTGGGATCCAGTTTCTCAGAAGAAAATTTGAATTATTGGGAGATGGACCACATGGTGGAGATGCTTCAAAGAATTAAGTCTTGCTGTTATCAGGTGGATCAACCTGGTTGTAGGAGGTGGAGCTGGGAGAATAGTGGTCTGTTCTCATCAAATCTTTTTACAGGAAGCTAAACCAGTATGCTTTATGTGAGTTTCCTTCTAGCAGGATTTAGCAATCTGGTGCTCCCTCAAAAACAAAGTTATTTGTCTGAACAACAGTTTTGGAGAAGTGTCTGAACTGTGATAGGCTGCAAAGCAGGGGCATGCTGTTGGACCATATGGGGTGTGTCTTTTGCTCTGTGTGGTCCCATTAACAGCATGAGTGTACATGGACAATAGTTGTATCCTCACTTTTTTATAGTACTACAAAAATACTTAACCTTTTTGATTAAAAAAAAGCAAACATGGGGTTTATTGTATTGGGAATATGGATGGTTGTATAAGTTTGTTGGGACAGGTGATGAATGTTTAAATGTTTTCTTTATCGCCGATCCTTATATTCTCTTTTTGCTTTTATATGAAATTTTCTTTTACTATCATAAAAAATCTGTTTTTTTTTTGTAGGTAATAGTGAAAATTTCTTTGCTTATGATTAAAAGAATTGTCATGTGCAAAGTGCCAAGTACCCCATAGGTATAACCATATGGCCTACTCTGAACTGATTAATCTCTTCCTTCTTTTGAGATACAAGCTGAAGTCTTACAACTGCTTCCAGAACATTTGGCTCCTGTTGAACCCTTGTTTAGCTAATGTATCAGCCAAGAAATTTGCCTAATTTTTTGACTCATCAGTAAGTGACTTTATCCTTTTCCAGCTGCCTTATTTCTCTCATAGTGTTTCTGTATTGCCATGATCACTCACTAGTATACCAAGCTATTACACTACCACTTTAGAGTCTCCTTCCATCACTACGTTCCTGAAATCAAATGATCTTCTCCATGTTAGTCTCCTTAACATTACTTGCATTTGAGTTCTACTGGAATCCCTACGTTCTATAGGGCCTGATTACACAGCTAAGATTTCTCCATGATAATTTCTAAATACTCCAAGGCATGATGCTTTTGGGCTTCCCATGCTGCATCCATCAAAATCCGGCTTAACAAGATTCTGATTAGGAGGGCTCCAATATGCCAAGGAGAGGGATCTAGCTGTGGGAGATCGAGCCATGTGCTTGCAGTTTCTTATCATCAATTGAGAATGGGGCGAAGAGCTCTAATGTCTAGATCCAATGTATGGCATTAATTGCTCTGTTTTCCATGATGATTTCCTTTGGTTGTTGTGTCTTTGAAGATTTTGGTGTTGTTTTCTTTCCAAGTTGTCCACAGCATCGTTGCCTTTGTACAGTTCCACATTTTCCTCTTTTCCTTGGCCAGGTTGAAAAAGAGGCCCTAAAGAGACTTTGAGCATTAGTTGACGGGTCACATGTTCAACCAAAGAGGGAGAAAAACATTAAACACAAGGACAGGAGATTAGCAGGTGGTAGGTAGTTTCTCTGCTTGCTTCACAGGAAGCACATGAGCAGGCAGAGACACTGAAAAGCATATGATCTTGATGTTTGGAACTTTAGTTGAGTTTTCTTACACATATATATCTGAAACTTCAATCAGATTTTTCTTGATCAGTAGCTTTAATCTGAAATATTCAGAATGCTAGGGTTGGTCGAGTAAGGGTAACTTGGTCTTTTCATTATAGTTTAAGTAGTGTAATGATGTGGCAATTCTGTTTTGTTTTTTATTGTTCTTGTCCCATACTTAAGTAGGGGTATATTTGACTTTGTACCCGTATTTTAATATAATAGAGATTATGGTCGACTAGGAGGGTTTAGTCTCTCTAGTTCGACAGCTTTCTTCCTTCTTCTTCTTCTTCTTCTTCTTTCTCTTTCTCTTTGAACTAGACTTAACTGAACCACTAAAACACAGAATATAAGGTAGTATAATTCATATACCAGCAATATAGAGGGAATCTTTCTAACTTCATCTTATTAAATTTAATATCTTGATCATCGAAAAAGTACTAGAAGTCTAGAACTTGACAGGATGTGATCTTGACATTTGGAAATTTACTTAGTTATATAGCACATATGTATGTGAAACTTAAATCAGATATTTTTTTGGTCAGTAGCTTTGATTAGAAATAATCAGAATATAGTACTATAATTCAGTACGCCAAAAACATAGAGAAATATTTGAACTCACTCACTAAGACAATGAGTATTTGTACAATACATATAATGAGCAACAACAATGCACTGGTTAATGTCCCTTCCAAATGTGAAGTTTGATGATTTTCATGTTGTGATGGTTGGATTTGACACATGAAGCCCGTAGTGTTTATTCCTTAATTCCAACTTCAACTATTATATTGACAGGGTTATTGCCAAGTGTGCATTCAAGCAACTGAACTTCTCTGCTCACCTGTCAAAATAGATAAATCTTAAGCACTAAGTTATGAATGAAGAAAGAAATGATAAGGGGAACAAACAAAGATCTTAAACTATACTTCTCATCCATTCAAACATGCTCCAGGGATTAAAGGAGTTTTTTATAATATTAAAGGCTTCTATTGATTTGAGTATTGGATGGATATCTTCACTTATTTTATTCTAAGATTGTATAGTTGAATTTTATTATTTGAACATTCTTGTTTTCCCATGGTTGCAGAATGTTGGCATCTTTGGGTATTCCAGAAAGAACTTGAAAGATGAAGATCTTAGATCCATGATTGCTTCTACTTTGACCTGCCGTGTTGATCATCAGTATGATGCATTGCTTAACTTCTTAAGTAGTTCTTTTTAAGTCTTTATTCCTTCACCAATAAATCATCTATTACTATATAAAGTCAATACCCCACTTACGGGAGAGTTGCACACAGAATCTAAATAAGGCAGACCTATTATCTTTTCCATCTACTATTTGATATCACATGCCATGCACAAATCCTTCATTTTGTGATTCATAACATTCTTAAATTTTGGAATATTCTTTTGAATTGTATATACTCTACTAGTTGGGAGCATGGACTTTGTTAAGTGAAATAGAAGCCAAAGGAGCCTATGAAAGCATAGATGAACATGGGTCAAGTTGACCCTGAGCCACTCATCATGGGTGGCTTAATTGGTACGGCCACAAGCTGTTTTAGCAGATTTGGAATTGAATTAGGGATGGTAATTTTCCCCATCCCCAGTGGGTACCTGACCTCCCTGACTTGATGGGGTTGGGGGTGGGGATTGTTTTGGCAGGGGCAGGGATGGGCCATGGGGATGGGGATTAATAGGGACCCCCGACCGGGGTTAGGGTCGGGGATGGGGAATGAAGTCCTCGCTCCACCCCGACCCTGATTATATGTATATATTAAATATTATTCATATTATATATTATTCTAAATATAGATGATATTATTTATATTATATAAAATATTAGTTATATTTTAAAATTTACCTTTATTTTGGGGATTTGGGTCCCTACGGGGAACACATCTCCATCGGGGATTGGGGATGGAGAACAACTTTTATTCTTGGTGGGGGTCGGGGTCAGGGATGGGGATTTATTTCAAAATCGGGGTTGGGGACGGGGAATATGATCCTTGCCTCGAACCTGCCTTGTTGTCGTTCCTATATTGAATTAGACTACCATTAAGGGTTTTGGGGTTATGGGTATGGGGGATAGACTATCCCCCGTTGTGTAGCACAATGAACCAAAAAAAATAGAAGATATTGGGCCAGATTTTAATAGTGTAATAGCTGTTTTTAAGGCTGTTTGTGCCCATTCTTGGCCAACACCTCTAGTCTAATAATAGTTGTCTGGGCTTGGGACAAGCTTGCCCATGTTAATTATAAAACTATGGTTTTTTACAAATTCAAAATTTTATTTAATTTTAGTTAATTTTAGAAAAATATAGAGGTTTATTATTTATATACTAACATATTATTACCATATATCTATATAAAATTTGTTTTCTATTATATAATAATATTTACCATATATGTATATAATGAGCTTAGGGGTTGCTTAGGTTAGGCCAAGAGTGGTGTTCGGGCTAGAAGCCTAGCCTAGAAGAAAGTAGTTGCTTGAGCTTGGAATTTTGCATGTTTAGTTGGGCTTTGCTAGTTAATAGATAATCATCCCCAAGTAAAAGGAGCTTTAAGACACTTCGAATTGAGTCATTATTATTTTTATTATTTTAATTAATTATTATTATTTTTATATGGAACACAAATGGTTTTTTTACCTTTATTGTTAGTTTTAACTTTTCTATTAATATAAGTTATTTTTAAAGGGAATTCAAATTTATTTTAATTTTTAATATATGAACTAATTTTTAACAATTGCTAGATAAAAACCAACTAAAGTTTAATATTTTTATTAACTTTAGTTAATTTTTTAATTTTAGTTATTAGATTTCAAATTGTAATTTTCTAACATTTAACCAATTAAATAGAATTTGAATATGAAACAAATAGGCAATGTTTTAAAAACTGACCCGGAGACCAAATCGTTTTTACCTCCAGGTCGTGGGTCACCGGTTTGATTGGCCTGGTCGAACAGTTCAGACCGTGCCGTGTCACCATATATATGTACTAAGTATATATATTTATATACATATCTATATATGTGTATATGTGTATATGTATAAATATATATTTTAGGGTAAATTTCTTAAACTACCCTTATGGTTTAGTTAATTGACTAAGTATATCCTTACTGTTTGAAAATTGATCGCCATACCCTTACTATTTCTAACAATTGTCTAGCTTTACCCTTACCGTTAGCATCCGCTAATATTTCGTCAAAGCCCGTACACATGTGACACCACGTGATGTTTAAAATTTTTTAAAACCCAATGTTACCCTCATCCCTTCCTCTCAACCCGACACCCCCATCCTCTTTCGACCTCTCTCTCTCTTCCCTCTATCTTCTTCCAACTGTCTCTGTTGAGCTCCCGAGCTAACAAAGAGAGATTCCTCTCCGTCAACACCAGATCGGTTCCAAATCAACATTCTTATCAAGATCAACCCTCTATTTGAGCTGTTGAGCTAACAAAGACGATGAATAGTTAAACTGTCGCCACTCTGTTGAGATCCTGAGCTAACAAAGATGACAACCCACTAGAATCCTCTGCTCTCGTCACTCTGTTCTTTGTCGAAGACAATGAATAGTTAAACTCTCGTGAAGTCCTCGCCTTTACTGCCTTTTGTCTCTTATTCGTTGAAGTATACAAAGACCAACAAGGAAGGAAATGGTTAAACTCGGCCTCAAAGGCTCTTAGAGCTTTGCAAATCGTTAAAGGCAGATGAACCCATCTCTGTTTCCTGTGTTGTAGGCAATCCTGATGTGGTTGCAGATGAATCCCGTCCTGGGTTGGGTCTATTCTTCTGAAACTCTTGTTCTGGCATTGTTCTCATCTTCTTCCCCTATTTCTTCGTCTTGACACGAACTTGGCCAATGCATGTAATTTTTGGGGACGAGGGATTGGGAGTGTCGAATGTAGAACCTCAGACCGTGCTTAAGATGAGATTTAGTTCTCATCTTCTTCCCTCAAGAATGGAATGACTCAGTCTCCGGCTGAGTCCTTGCCGTTGCACATCAGTTGATGTTGGTCGTCAGTGGTCTCGTATTGGCTAGGGTTCACATGAGAGAAGGTTGGAGAGGAGTTTGAATGAGAGGGAAAAGTCCAACCCGGGTGGGAGCAGCTGGGCGTTTAAAGGATTGGGTGAAGAGTATCAGCAACAGAGGAGAAGGGTTCCTTGCAGATCGAAGTGGTGAGAAATTAACACCCACCTATCGAAAGAAATCATCATCGACGGTGAGTACCTACATTGAAGCGGCAAACGATGGGCCAGATCTCAAATTTGGGTTCCTTGCAGATTTGAGATCTCCAACCTTTCTCACTGTCACACCTTCATTCAGAAATTGCAGCGACAAGCGTTGCGGGCGAAGGCGATTGTGCTCCTCTCTATTCTTGGGCGCTTTATTGATCTTTGTCTCAAGCAAAAGGCTTTCACAACAATCTAAGGTTAACCCAGTAGAGACTGACGGCAACTGATGTTGTAGTGTTTCCTTCGAACAGAGATCGGTGGCAGCTGCAACGAGCAAAGATCGGTGGCCATCGGCGGCCACTCATCCAAGTGAACCCGCACGTATAGGTTAAAATGGGGGATAAAAAAGTAATTTTGCTGATCAGTCGAATGTTTGAGTTAAAGGGTAAAATGAACATTTTAAACTTTTTGTCCATGTTTAACAATATTTATAAGACTTAGACAATTGTCAGAAATAGTAGGGGTAGTGTCAGTCAATTTTCAAACAGTAAGGGTACATTTAGTTAATTAGCTAAATGATAAGGGTAGTTTAAGAAATTTACCCTATATTTTATCAATAAATGATGTATAAATATGTTTTGGATACGTTATATGTATTTTTATATTTAATTTGTATTTTTTAACTTAGTTTTTGATTTGTTATTTATAAAAAATATTAAAAATTGCAATTTGAGGCCAAAAAATGGGTTTGTTTTAGCGAAAATAGTGGGCAAGGCTCTTACGACTCCTTGGGACGCATAGATCTTGAAAAGTTACCCAAAATAAAAAAAATCACCCTAATCGAACATCGGAGTGCAAAGTTTGAAAGAATGGTAGGATCCATCTAATGGACGCCGTGAAGGGTGCGGAATGGGTGGGCGAATTTCAAAATTTTCCTAATTTCTCCCAACTGGGAATCATATTCCCTGAATTTAGAATACAATATTCAAGGATTCTACTTGAGCCATAATCGAACCAGATTTGAACCAAAAGAAATAGGGAGGATTGTACCTGATCCGGAGAAACAGTATCTCCCAAAGTTGGTGTTCACGCCCAAAGAAGACACCAAGATCCGCTTTTGCTGAAGATGACATAGTTGTGGATGGAACGGAACCAACAGGGTGCGTCCTACACACTGGATCCTTCGCAAGAACCCACTGGAAACTCTGAACACCGAATCCTTTTCAGTCTTTTCTGCAAGACTGATGTCAAGAACTGATTTCTTGACTTCTTTCTTCTACAAAGATTGAATCTTGCAAGAGGGGATGGCGGCGGCTGGAGGAGAACTCCTAGGACAAAGATGGCTGAACAACTTTTCTTCTCTCTGGAGTTTTGTGAGATCTAATCTCTGTACGCAGAAAGCTTTCTTCCTTACTGTAAAACCCTTGGTTCGAAATTTGATATTTTCAAATTTGTTTTCTCCTCCTTTCTTCTTGATTAAGAAAACCTCCTAATTAGGAGTTATTCCAATCCAAATCAATATTTGGATAGGGGATTATCTTAATCCTATCTGCAGATTAAGTTAGTTTACTCCTGATCTTATCAGGAGGTTACCAGATTCAAATATGATTTGAATTTGGTCTCCCAGAGTGGATAAGGTCAAAAGCCCAATCATTTATTAACATTAATCTCATATTCGCCCCATAGATGGGTGATCATATCAACCCAGCTCGTAATGGGCTTTTGGCCCATTAAGTGTTCAGTGTTTAACTAGTTTCCAATCTGCTGCCCAGTTAGGCTTCTTTGTATGGCGTGGGACCCAAGCATTGATCTATACACTAGCCACATGGGTTCGGCCCAGCCTTTATTAAAAGGACTAGCCGAATTCACTGAAAAGCTCAGTGACCCCTTCAGCCCATCACATGGACCCTATGGGCCCAACACTTACATTAAGTGGTCCCTAGGCCAAGCCATCTTATAAAAACCCAGGGACTGTGGGCAGGTGCAAGATTAGCCCATCAGGTATTATCCTAAATGGTCTTACACTTAACCTCTCAGCCCTTAATGATCAAGCACTGCCCGACAAGAGAGGACCTCTCCCTCGGTTGTAAGGAACAGTGCTGCACTCTCTACTCACATGGATCCCGGGAATTAAAACCATTTGCAAACCTTTTGAAACCGTACATATACATTTATATATATTAATTTTGCAAAACAAAATTCCAACGATTGAACTCAACTGCTGGCAGTTTGGTTTCCATCAGAGGGAGTGCATTCCTGATCGTTACCATTGTCCGACAAAGGGGCTGATCCTGTCACTATGATCACTCACTCAGGTGAATTCTCAGACTGCCCCAACATGCCTAGGTTTTGACCCCCGCTAAGGATCTCACTGATTGACATATCAAAGACAGCCCGATCCGACACCTAGTGAAGTGTCATAATCGAGTCTAGGGGTCAGGTGTAACTTTCCAGTTTTGCCCATCTATCTCCAAGGTCCAGGGCAATACTGGAAATCTGGTCCGGTTCAAGGATTCAAGTAATCCCATACTGCATGTGCCTTGGGTCTTACCTTGGTGGCCGAGACAAGCCATCCCAACACTTGGTGGCACACCAGTATCAGCCTTGACAGGATAAATCTCCCCAGACTTATCCAATGGCTGTGAACATTTAAAACTAACACGAGTCTCTATAAGTGTCCAGTTTTAGGGTCTTATACAGAAATATACCAAACAACATGAATCAAACATGCACTTTATTTATTTATACTAAATGTCAAAAGTACATCAAATTGGGTTGAAGCTAAGGGCATACAAAACTGTCTAACAAAGTTATGGCCTCCGAAGGTTTGCATACATTGAATGTGCAACCCACGACCCGGTGACCGGGTCAAACGGTTCAATAGTTGAACCGATCAGGTCGAATAGTTCTTGACCAAGTCAATGGTTTTTGACCGTCTGACGGGTCTTGACTGAATTGGACCTAGAATCTTGGCCTGGTGACGGTTCGAACGGTTTGACCAGCTGTGTCAACGACGGGTTGAAAACACTGCAAATAAGCGGAATTTGAATGAGAGTAAATTTCTCTCTTTCTCTCTCTCTCTCCCCTAACAAACTTCTAAGAGGATGGTGGCTCTTGGCATTCAAACTGTTGGAGTGCAAACAATCGGTGGGGCTTACTCATGATTGGTTGTTTCTATAATATGACGAGGAACAAAATTAGAAAATTCAAAAAAGGAGAAAAAAGCACTACCCTTTTACGCCCCCACACACTAAAAGAGCCCTCTGTATCCAACCCAAACATTTTTTTTGGGTAGCTATTTATGATATTTTTATTAACTATTAAACTTTTATTTATTTGCGGGCTAGGCTAGGCCCATGTTGGACTTGATGTATTAGGACCAGGCTTGGCCCTGATATTTGTGGGCTTGATGTGGACCTAGGCCCGAGCCAAGCTGAAATAATTGTCCCTAAGTGAAGTGCATTTGGTTTATTATTCATTTTTTAAAGTACGTTGAGGTTTTAGACAAATCGTGTAGTTTATAGTCGCAGTTTTTGATTATTTATTGCTTAGATAGGAAGTGGGGACCACAGTACTCTTGTTGGGTCCTTTTTGAGCAGTTATTTTTATTGTTTTATGCTGTTTTATGTGTTAGCCGCCCTATAAGGGCATATTTGTCTTTGTTCTCTTTATTATTTCAGACTATAAATAATAGTGAAGAGGGCGGCCAACATTATTGCTCTCTTTTCTCTCTCAAATCTCTTCTCTTCTTTTTCTCCTTTCTTCTCTTCTTCTTTAAGAAATATTCTTTTTTTTTACAGATTTTTATTTCAGCACCTTTCTATTTGGTATCAAAGCAATGTTAGGGTTTCTTGAATTTTTTTCATGCAGTCCTAGATCGGCCGATTGCATGAGGAGATAAAGGGCTGATCGATCTACTTCAAATTGTCCAGTTCTTGGTTTTTTTGGTGTGATCTAGTCATTAGGAGGGTGATCTATGTTTTGGCATCAAAATCAGGAAGAACTGAAGTGTGGGAAAGAGTCTTAGTCAAGTTGGACTCTTTAATTTTGATTTGATCTTGGGCGCTCAGGTATTGTTGGACTTCTCTAGGTATTCTATAAGGGGTGGTTAGGCTTCTGGAATTTTCCGGGCCTTTTGGAGTGACTGATTTACTTTTCTCTCCGGTGGGAGATAGTGGGAGGAGAGAGATTTCTCTTCTTTTCTCCTTTCGGAAAGGTCTGTTACTTTTGTGTGTGAGGTCGGTGGTTGCAAAAGGGTATACACAAACCTATGGTATTGATTACCTGGAGACTTTTGCACCAGTTGCTAAGATGAGCTAAGTTTGGATTCTCTTGTCCTTAGCAGCTACTTATTCATGGCCTCTATTCCAACTTGATGTTAAAAATGCTTTCCTTAATGGTGATCTATAAGAGGAGGTATATATGGATACTCCAGCTGGTTTTTATGAGAATGTTGGTAAGGGAAAAGTTTGCATGTCGAAGAAATCACTATATGGCTTGAAACAGTCACCTAGAGTATGGTTTGGAGCATTTATCCGTTTTGGGTACACATAGACTCAATCCAACCATACTTTCTTTGTTAAAAGGAGAGAGACACTCTTGTTAGTATTGGTTGTATATGTAGGTGATATAGTTGTTACAGGAAATGATCTGAAGGAGATTGATGCACTCAAGAAGTCACTACAACAAGAGTTTGAGATCAAGGATCTAGGTGAACTGAAATGCTTTTTGGGGATTGAGGTTGCAAGATCCAAGTATGGGATTTTCACCTCTCAGAGAAAGTATGTGTTGGACTTACTATAGGAGACTAGGAAGCTAGGAACTAAACCAACTGATACTCCTGTTGACCCAAATCATAGAATTAATGCTTTGGATGGTGAGTTGGTTAAGAATGTGGGAAGATATCAGAGGATGGTAGGCTGGCTACTACATTTATATATGACACATCTAGATATCTCCTGTGCTATTAGTGTTGTGAGTCAATATATGCATGCTCTTCAGGTTCAGCACTGGGAAGCCATTGAGAGGATACTTGCATACTTGAAGAAGCATCCTGGCAGAGGGATTCTTTTCTCAAACCATGAAAATTTAAAGCTGGAGTTTTACACAAATGTAGATTGGGCAGGTTGCTTAGATGACAGGAGATTTACATCAGGGGTATACACCTTTATGGGAGGAAACTTGGTCTCATGGAAGAGTAAAAAACAGTCAGTTATGATTAGATCAAGTGTAGAGGCTGAATATAGATCTATGGCTCATGGTGTTTCAGAAATACTTAGGGTGAGATCTTTATTGAGTGAGATTAGAATAAAAACTGAGGAGCCCATGATGTTATATTGTGACAACCAAGCTGCAATCAATATTGCCCACAATCCAATTCACCATGACAGGACTAAACACATTGAGGTTGATAGGCACTTCATAAGAGAAAGGGTGACAACTGGAGAAGTCTGTTTGCCTTATGTCTCCTTTGAACTACAATTGGCTGATGTCATCACCAAAGGTGTTGCAAAGAATAAGCTTGAATACAATCTACGCAAGTTGGGAATGTGTGACATTTACTCCCAACTTGAGGGGGAGTGTTGAGGTTTTAGACAAATCATGTAGCCTATAGTGGTAGTTTTTGATTATTTTTTGTTTAAATAGGAATGGGGACCACAACGCTCTTGTTCGGTCCTTTTTGAGCAGTTATTTTAATTGTTTTATGCTATTTTATGTGTTAGCTGCCCTATAAGGGCATATTTGTCTTTGTACTCTTTATTGTTTCAAACTATAAATAATAGTGAAGAGGGTGGCCAGCATTATTGCTCTCTTTTCTCTCTCAAATCTCTTCTCTTCCTTTTCTCCATTCTTCTCTTCTTCAAGAAACATTCTTTTCTTTTACAGATTTTTATTTCAACACCTTTCTACTAAAAAGGAAAAAAGTGCCAATGAATCTTAAGCAATTTAATGGAGTGATTGAGAGGAGAGATAATTAGTGGAGTGAGTTATTAGAAGAGAGAGTTAATGACATGATTAATGAGGAGAGATAATCAAAGGAGTTAATGAGAAAGAAAAGGAGAGTTAATGAGGTGAGATGAAAGTCCAAAAGTTAATTGGCTACTTGAGTTATTTTGTTCAATTTTAAAAATAAAAAATTCAAAAAAACCATAAAATAGAGAAGGGGTGGGGAAGAAATAAGAAGCGTGCTGACATATCCTGCTTTGTTTATCTATCAATCTAATCCCTCCATTGTAAACATCAAAGGCATAGGACTAGTATATTTGGGAAGTGATGTGTGTTGTGTATGGTTAGTCATATGGTGAATATGTTTTGAACTTGGTATTCTGCAATTGTTTCATTTCAACATGATCAAGAAACCAGAAGAGGGAATTTTCACCAAGGCTCTGAAATTTTACTCTGCAGAGAAAACTGTGATGACAAATTGGATGCTTTTCTCAGTAGAACATACTACCTTAATGGAGGTTTTGACAACAGGGATGGCATGTCAAGGCTCAACAAGCTAATGGAAACAACTGAGGTAAAGTTAGTGAAACCTAGACTACTAGGTAGTTTTGAGTCTTCTTTAATTTATTCCACATATATAAAGGTTTGTATTTTTCAGTTCAATTTCTATTTGTTGCCTGGCTTTGGTGACTTATTCTTTAATAGTTCAATGACCTCAGGGTGAATCTGGAACAAACAGAATATTTTACCTTTCTGTGCCACAAGAAGCACTTCTTGATGTTTCACTGTCTCTTGCTGATAATGCACAAACCAAAAGGGGCTGGAATCGGATCATAATTGAAAAACCATTTGGTTTTGATGCATCCTCTTCTTATCAGTTGACACGGTCTCTCCTTTCAAAATTCGAGGAAAAGCAAATCTATAGGTGCTTATGCATAACATCTCTGTGCAATTTCAATTTTCTTAACAACTTTCAAAGTGCATCTCGTACATGCTAATTTATTTCACTTATACCTCACCTTAAGAATTGAGCAGGTGCCTTAGTATTTGGTTTAATTTATTCTTTTTCCTTTCCCCTTTGCAGGATAGATCATCTTCTTGGGAAAAATTTGATTGAAAATCTCACTGTTTTAAGGTTCTCTAATCTTGTTTTTGAGCCACTCTGGAGCAGAACTTACATACGCAACGTGCAGGTATCACTTTTCTTTTTCTGTTTACCAATTAATTAGACCCAAGTTGGTTCTAATAAGCAACTTTATGATTTCCATTCTTTGTTACAGCTATCCATAAAAAAGCATCTTTATGATTTCCATTCTTTTTTACAACTATCAATAAAAAAGCATCTTTAATGATACTTTTTGTATAACTTGATAAAGGTCATTTTATCAGAAGACTGGGGTATGGAAAAGCAAGGAAGGTGAATACAAGTTATACGTTCTCAAAAGATCCTTTGGATATTGCTCTTCCCTGTTTTTGAATACAAGTTATCTTTTCTAAAAAAGGCTCTTTTTTATGAATCAAGTAGCTCGTTCTACTCGATGTTGAAATCAATCAATCCATGATGTTGGTTTCATTTATCTTGTTTGTCACATGTTTTCTTCTTAGATACTTTGATGGGTATGGCATTATCCGGGACATAGTCCACAGTCATATATTGCAAACAATAGCATTGTTTGCCATGGAGCCACCCATAAGTCTGGATGGTGAAGATATTCGAAATGAAAAGGTAAGTTAGTCTCTCTGGAAGGTGTGTGCATTTCATAATTTGTTGCAGTTCCTTCAGAAGATTGATATGAAGCTTCTTCCAGGTCAAGGTTCTGAGATCAATCCGGAAATTGGAACTTGGTGATGTTGTTCTTGGCCAATATAAGGCTAGTTCTGCAGACAAGGTTGATGTTTATCTGAACACCTTGACACCCACATTCTTTGCTGCTGCCCTGTACATTGATAATGCTCGCTGGGATGGTGTACCCTTTTTGATCAAAGCCGGCATGGGGCTAATTAAACACAGGTAGGGTGCGTTGTTTTTGTATAATGGCAGACCAATTTATACTTATAGCTTGCTGACTCCTGAGTTCACTCCACCCGAAGCCCTAAGAATGGGCCGACTGTCTGGGTCATGGTGGTGACTTTTTTTTAATGTATGACTCCAAAGCAGTGATTCCAGTGACTCCATGGCCTCTTCACCAAGTTAATTTCCATTGTTTCCTGGCTGTAACCTATTACTGTTTAGATCTACACTATTTTAAAATGCAAAATTGGTGATCTGAGTGTCTAAAAATCTAATAAATAATAGAAATATTTCATTTAGCATACTTAACATTTTCATATAACTCAATAATATAATAATAAATTATTATCTCAATAGGTTAATCATGAAAGCTCTCTAGGCAACCCTACCTGTTTTTGCCATAGGGAGAATAATAAATAGGCAGTAGATTCATTACTTGCTCTACAAACTACAAAGATGGCATATGTAAGGGGAAAGACACCAGCTAGGTCTCCTCTTTTGCAGAACCTCATAAGAGTTGATTTTCTGGTGTTAAAAGTTAAAACCTCTCAATAGAATTCTTTAACTCCAGGTGGTGTTTGATCTCTCCAAATGGCCTTTATTGGGAAAATCAAAGGTAAAAGTAGAAAGATAGAAGGGAATGGTAAAAAAAGAGGCACAAGAGGAGCCGATGGAGTTCAAGCTCTAAACTCTTTAATCCAGAATAGAAGTGTCAAGGATACACCCCCAGAGATTGAAGAAGGTCTAGTAGACTTAATTCTCTTCTGCAACCAAAACCCCAAGATAACAACTCAGAGATGGAAACACGCCGGGAAATTAGTTTATTCTTATAAGAGGAATAAGAGGAAATAGCATAGAGGGCAGGGTACTGATCTTTCAAGTGAGACACACCCCACAGTAGAACTTCCCAAAATTTAATTTGTTCCCTGTAAAACCTCATGTGGACTAAGAAAGAGGGGTACAAAACACTCATAGATTTCCAAGGAGAAGCAAGAGTGGATTGAGTAGATGAGCCAGCGTCCCATCCATCAGATTCCAAACCATGAATGCTTCTAATAATAGATTGCCATAGTTTGTAATTTTGTTTATGTCCAAAGAAAACCTCCATAGCCATTTCCCAACAAGGAAATATTTGTAGAGACTAACTTCCCCATCCTAATCCACCATCCTCCTTAGTCTTTACACACTATTTCCCATTTTATCAAATGATCCTTTTGAGTCATTGGGTTCCCATAGGAAGTTACTCATCATTCCCTTCAACCTTTTCGCAACTTTCACTGGGATGTTGAAAATGGCCTGTCATAGAATTACCAATTAATTTGATAGAAAAATACATAACTCTTGCACTTCTTTTGTCATGTCCTTGGACTGTATTTGCTTAGTAAGGTTAGGAAGGAATCAGGTTCTTGCTTAATTTTGATAAAGAACAGTTAGGTTAGGAAGAATCTTGAGGTGAGTTTGTTAAGTCCTTGGTTATGACCCAAGGGTGAATTTAGGATGGAATTAACTAGAATATGGTTTATGGATAATTTTGAGACTAAAGATAGAGATCAGTTAGGTAGGAAGAGTATTGAGGTGTAATTACAACTTTTGCAACTTTGTCCCAAAACAACGAAAAACTTTGAAATGAGGAAAATAGGTCCAGGCTTGGAATTTTTAAGTAAAAATTTGTAGGCAGGTAGATGCTAGAAAGAGTGGGGAAAAAGTTGGAAAAGTTAGTGAGGGATTTCATGTGGGAGCCAGGTGAGGAGAAGAGGGATCATAGAGTTAGATGGGAATTTGTAAGTAGAAGCAAAAAATATGGGGGTCTAGGTTTAGGAAATTTACATAAAAGAAACATGGCTTTGTTGGGCAAATGGCTTTGGAGACTACCCGGTGGACAGAGATAAACTACGGGCAAAGGTAGTTGCAAGTATTCATGGGCTTGCAACGGATGGCTGGGATGCAATAGTTGATGTTTGTCTGAACCCCCTCAAGTCAGATAAAATGATCTGGTTCCTGTTGCCTAAAGGCTCCTTTTCAGTTGCTTCCTTTTTTAAAATCCTTTATTTGTCCTCTATCTCTTTACCTTTTCCTGTTAAGGAAGTTTGGACTAAGCCTATTCCCCCAAAGGTCTGTTTTTTGCTAGGAAGTGTTCTTTGGGAAGGTTAATACCTTGGACAAGGTGCAGAAGAAAAGGCCTTGTACTTGTCCCCAAATTGGTGTTCCCTTTGCAAATCCAACGACGAAGATTCCTTCCACTTGTTTTTATCTTGCCTTGTGTCTACAACTATCTGGTCTTGGATTTTTGCCCCTTTCGGTTGCAGGTGGTTGCTGCCAGCGGAGGTCTCTCAATTGTTTGAAGCCTCAGTCCTTGGTAGGCAATCAAAAAGAGGAAGGCTGATGTGGAGGTGTATTAGAGTAGCTTCATTATGGGGGAGAGGAACACTAGAATGTTCCATAATTAGGAGAGAAGCCTTTCTGAATTGAAGGATTGCATATTGATAAGGGCAATACATTGGTTGAGAGCAACAGACTTATCCCAACTCTATTCCTTTGATTTCTGGAGGAACTGGTCAACAGTGGCTAGCACTTCATCCTCAAAATAGGTTTATGTGACAATTTGGGTTTCCCTTGCTGAGGATTTTGTTTTACTTAACTTTGACGGAAGCAGCCAAGTTAACCCTGGCCCCTCTGGCATAGGAGTCGTCTTGAGGGACAAGGACAGTAGTGTTTTAGCATTATTCTCAGTTTATTTGCACTAGTAGATAGAAAGTTATTGTGTTTCTTGATGCACAAAACAAGGAATGGCATTTTTGTAATTATGGTGAACAGTATTCCGGGCCACACATGTCACTCTATAAATAGATGTATGTAGAGGCTGATTTATGTCTCTTACATCTTTCCTTTTTTGGCCCTTGGGACCACCCTTTTATGTTGTAACTTATGTATAATATCTTTTGTTTTATTATTTCTTGTAAGACAAGGACATAACTGCCCTTTCCATAACATTGTATTATCTCATATATAAGTTAAATATTTCTGGGCGTGTGGTTCAAGACAGAACACACATGTCACTCTATAAATATATAAGTTGACATGGTATCAGAGCAGGTTTTTCAACCTGTCCTTGATTGACATCCTTTTAGATCTGTGAGATAGACCCATCTTCTTCAGTTTTGGATTTCGTATGTTGCTGTACTGATTTGCACATCTCAACTGCTATTTCTCTGGAAGCTCGCCATCAGAAATAGGGTTTCTTCAATTTCTCTCAATCGGCTACTCCAATAACTATGAAACTTCAGATCTGAAGTCGCCCAGGTCAGATCTATAATTTTTTTTGGTTCAGATTCCTTTTGAAGAGTGTTTTGCCCCTCTTCTTGTTCGATAGTCCAGAAAACTTACATTTTTTGGACTGTTACCAGTTCGAGAACTCTGTGTGACTGGTTTCTTTATTGGATTTTGATTCCTCTCTGTGACGTGTGGTTGGGCACACTTATTCCGTCGAGTTTTGGACTTTCTTGGACCTTCTACTGCTCTATTTTCTCAATTTTCCTTGCTTTGCTGAAATGGCCATGGAGAAAAGAGATATTCTACCAATAAAGTTCAATGGAACAAACTATGCTTTCTGGAAATTCCATTTCCAGTTCTATGTTGAAGGAAATGGATTATGGGGATTCATGGATGGTTCCACAAAACAACCAGATGAGTCTGATTCTAAGGGGCTGAAACAGTGGAAGATCGACAATGCCAAAGTGGTGTCTTGGCTTCTCAGATCTGTTGAAACTGAGATTGCTATTCCAATGAGAAGTTATCGAACTGCTAGTGAGATGTTCACCTACATGGAAAAGGTGTATCAACAGTCCAACATCTTGCGTCAGTATCAGATAGAGACAGAGATATTTTCTTACTGTCAGGGTAAGAAGAAAATACAAGAGTACTATGCTGGTTTTGTGAACTTGTGGACAGAGTATGAATTAGTTCATATTGGGTGAAAACACCTTTGCTTGCTGCATAAAAAATCTGAAAGACCACTTTGATAGGAGGAAAATCATGCATTTTTTGTTGCTTTTGAGACCTGAATATGAAATTGTAAGAGATCCAACATTCTTAGTAGGGGCACTCCTCCCACACTTGACACAGTTTTGGGGGAGCTTTTCAAGGAGGAAACTAGACTCATTACTCAATCGACCTTGAGGTCGAAATCTGATTTAGGAACAGACAGCCTTTTTGATGAATAAATCCAAACCCAATAAGGACTTGTCTCGTGTACGGTGCTATGAATGCAAGGAATATGGACATGTTGTTTCACACTGCCGGAAGAAAAATTTCTGCACCTACTGCAAATAGCATGGACATATTATTCTTGAATGGTTCAAGCTCTAAGAAGAATCAACACAAGGCTTTCCAGGCAACCACTAAAGGTACAGACACAGGAAGTACAGCTTCAGCTGGAATGGATGAAAATTCTGGGACTCTTACAGAAGAAGAATGCGGCAGCTAGTATCCTCATCTATTTCCTCTGCATTTTCAGCCATCGGTCTTTCGGGTGAGTCATCCTATTATGGTTCCTCTCCTATCCACTTATAGATCATTGATTCCAAGGCCTCTAACCATATGACGGGGGCTCACATTGGTGACTGGTCAGTTCGTTAAACCCAAATCCTTGAATAAACACATTATTATTGCTAATGGAGAGAAACTAAATATTGTTGGTTGCAATGATTTGTCCTTAACCACATCTGTTAATTATTGTTTTCATCTACCTAAAACTTTCTTTGTTCCTAAACTTACAATTAATTTGATCACAGTCAGTCAGCTAGTTGAGGATGGTAACATTGTTTTCTTTTCCCATGATGGCTGTTTGATACAAGACCAGCGCACTGGGACAGTGAAAGGAAAGAGGTGTAGACTGGGTCAGCTATTGCCTTGGAATTTGAAAAGACACCGGGGCATTCATCCATATCCTATTTACTTACTACCACTCCTAGTATTGAGGTTATTTGCAGAAATAATGTATGGCACTTGTGGCATAGGCGTCTTGGGCACCCCTATGCAAAATTGCAAATAAACTTGAGTCTTTGTTTCGTAATGGTTTTTTTTCTTCTAAAGCTACTTCTTTTAATAATGTTGATAGGCTTGCATTTCCTGTTGCTCGAGTAAGAATCATGTTTTACCCTTTCCTTCAGTTGTTGAACATGCTTCTGTTCCTTTTAAAATAATACATAGTGATGTTTGGCCGTCTTCAGTTGTTTCTAGATTAGGATTTAAATATTTTGTTACATTTATTGATGACTGCACTTGCTTTACATGGATATATTTCTCGAGAAACAAATTTGATGTTTTTTCTACCTTTAAATCCTTCCTAGCAAAAATCAAAAACCAATTTGATGCAAACATTGGGGTTTTCCATTCAGACTCAAGGGGTGAATACCTTGATGGAGATTTTCAAATTTTCTTGAGAGACGATGGAATACGATCCCAGAGATCTTGTCCTGGCACTCCACAACAAAACGGAGTGGCAGAGCGCAAGAACAAACATATCCTGAGCATAGTTCGAACTCTTCTTCATGATTCCCATGCACCTACTTCATTTTGGGTGGAGGCAACCAGCATTGCCGTGTAATTTATTAACATTCTTCCATCATCTTTCTTGCATAATACATCTCCTTTTCAAAGTTTGTTTCATTGTTCACCTAATTTTTCTGTTCTTCATGTCTTTGGTTGTGTATGTTTTGTTCAACTTCCTCCACATGAACGCACAAAACTGACTCCCCAATCAACGATGTGTGCTTTTGTGGGATATAGCCTTGATCATAAGGGCTTCCTTTGCTATGATCCGAAGTCTCGTTGAGTTCGTGTATCCCGCAATGTCATCTTCCTTGAGAACATATCCTTTTTTGCTCACATTGTTAAGTTGCCTGCTACTTCCATTTCGGTACTGCATTCTTTTGACTCTGCAAGTTCTTTAGATTCATCTTCCATTCCAAAGTTGCTTCGTGTCTATTTCAAAAAGAGGCTAGCTGCTCCAGCTCCTATCGCCTTGCCTCCTTCATCACCAGAAGCTGATCCATCATCTCTAGCCACCGAGTTCTCATCATTCTCTTGATCCTGTAAGTACACCTGCACCTATCAGTGATCCTCAACCATCCTCTAATCCTCCTTTATGTCGCTCTTCTTGAATTTCTCATCCTCCTAACTGCTATGGTTTTCCTTCAAACCATAGCTCATTCTTTGCTGTTTTGTCTGCCACTGATATTCCCACGTCATACCAGAAGGCCATGGCTATCCCGCATTGGAAAGAAGCTATGGATTTTGAGCTCCAAGCTCTTATGGATAATGGTACTTGGGATATGGTTCCAGCTTCTCCAAATGCCTATGTTATTGGAAGCAAGTGGGTGTATTCAATGAAACTCAATTCCAATGGGAGTCTTGATAGATACAAGGCACATTTGGTGGCACAAGGGTACAAGTAGGAGTACGGGATAGATTATGATGAGACATTTGCCCCTATTGCTAAGATGTCCATTGTCCGTCTGTTGTTGGCCATATCTGCAATTAAACGCTAGGAAATTCATCAGATGGATGTCAAAAATGCTTTCTTGCACGTGGACCTCAAGGAAACTGTTTATATGAAGCCTCCACCGGGATACTATGACAATTCCTCCCTGGTATGTTGACTCAAAAAGTTCTTGTATGGTCTTAAACAAGCCCCTAGGGCTTGGTTTGAGAAATTTCGTTCAGTGATCACAATGCAGGATTCACATAGAGCTCTTCAGATTATTCATTGTTCATATCGAGGAGTCCCTAAGGAATTACATTACTACTCTTTTACGTGGATGAGATTCTTATCACCGGTGATGACAATCAAAGTATTTCTTCTCTGAAATAGCTACTCAGTCAGTCTTTCAAGATGAATGACCTTAGTCATCTCACTTATTTCTTGGGTTTAGAAGTTACTCACTCTCCTCGTGGATATTTTGTTAATCAACACAAGTATGCGATGGACCTTGTGAAATATGCAAACTTGAGTGATGACAAACAGGTTGGCACACCTCTTGAGATGAATATGAAACTTTCGAAGGATGATGGGGACCTCCTAGCAGATGCCACTCTTTATCGACAACTTGTCGGTAGTCTAATCTACCTCACCATGACACGTCCAGATATCTCTTATGCGGTTCAAGTTGTAAGCCAGTTTGTTTCTTCTCCTCGAAAACTGCACATGACTGTAGTTGTTCGCATTATTAGATACATCCATGGAACACTTTCACATGGCATTTTCTTCCCTACATCTCCTTCGCTTAGCTTATCCGCATATGCAGATGCTGATTGGGCAGGATGCCCAAACACTAGACGCTCCATTATTGGTTGGTGTGTCTTTCTTGGTGACTCTCTTATATCCTAGAAATGCAAGAAGCAACCGACTGTTTCCAAATCATCTATCGAGGTTGAGTATAGGGCCATGTCATCCGTCTGCAGTGAGATTATATAGCTGAGAGCCCTTCTTAATGATCTTGGCATCTCATTGTCATCCCCAATTCCTATTTATGCTGATAATGTGAGTGCTATCAAGATTGCATCCAACCCGGTCTTCCATGAGCACACCAAACATATAGAGGTTGACTGCCACTTCATTATAGACCGGTTTTCTACTGGACACATATCTCTACCGCACATGTCTTTTGCCCTTCATCTTGCTGACATATTCATGAAGGCTATGACCTGTGCTCGCCACCAGTTTCTAGTTGACAAACTGATGTTCGTACCTCAGCATCAGTTTGAGGGGGTGTGTGGAGACTGATCTATGTCTCTTACATCTTCTTTCCTTTTTTGGCCCTTGGGACCGCCCTTTTATGTTGTAACTTATGTACAATATTTTTTGTTTTATTATTTATTGTAGGACAAGGACATAACTTTTTTTTCCATAACATTGTATTATCTCATATATAAGTTAAATATTTCTGGGTGTGTGGTTCAAGACAGAACACACCCTTTTCACTCTTAACTTTTTCTCCTCTGTTTTGATCCAAGTTGACAATGTATTCTCTTCCTTTTGAAGCGAATGAATGAATGAATGGAGATTTCTTAAGAGCTCTCTTGCTGTATGGAGTGATTCCTACAAACCCTAGAGTGATTCTAGGACCCCTTGGAGTGATTCCTTGGGATTTCTCTCTCGTTTCTCTTTCTCCACCCCTATTCCTCCCTCTCTCTCTTACACTCTCTCTTGTTCTCTCATTTCTGTCTTGTGTTAGTTTGTTCCAGCCCTACTGCATCAGTTTTGGTATCAGAGCTAATGGTTAGTCACCATGTTCTCACACAGTGTCCGACTCTGTGGGCCTAGGATATCATTTAAACAATCTCATGGGTCTAGAATCAATGATGATAGGGTTTTTGAACCATATGAAGGGTCTATGGTTGATTTACTTGAGAAATTGGTGGAAGAAAGTAGATCTAGTAACATTGGCTATAGGAGTAAGTTTTTCAAGAATGTTGAAGAGAAAGGGAAGTGCCTAATTTCAAAGGAGATGAAGACAAACAAGCATTCTTTAATTGGATTACTATACTAGAAGAATATTTCGATTGGCATGATATGTCTAAAAAACAAAGATTTAGATTTGCACGCATAAAGCTTGCGGGTATTGCTAGAGTATGGTGGAGAACTCTTGAGCAACGACTAGAAAATAGAGGTGAATATCCTATTACCACATGGGCAAAGATGAAGATGTATTTGCAAGAAAAGTACATTCCACAATACTTCCACAATGATCTATATGTTTTGTTGATTAATCTCAAGCAAGGTATGCTATTTGTAGTTCAATATATGCATAAGTTTGATGAATTATATATTAGATGTGACATTACAGAAAGTGAAAGGCACAAGTCAGTTTGTTTTATGAATGGACTAAGGGATGATATCAAGAATGAATTGTCCACAATTCAGATTTATGACTTATATCATGCCTTTGAATTAGCTCTTAAGATAGAGAAGAAGCAGCTGATTACAACAAAGAATTTGAAGCCAATGAGAAGAAAGTACAAAGTTGAAGATAAAGAAGATGATTTCTTGCATGTCAATGCCCCTCCTAGAGATAAAGTTGTGAGTGAAGAATTTCAACCTATAGGAATTGTAAACATTGAAGATCAAAAGAGTGCAGGCCAAGAGAAGATTAAAATGGTTGAAGAAGGAACTTCTAACATCCATGGTCACCTTGAGGTTAATGATCAAGAAGAGATAGAAGTGGGGCAAGATGCAAATGTGTCGGTTGTAGTAGATGTTAGTAAGGAAGTAAGTCATGACTTTACCTTATAAGTTCAACTGGATCCAATTCAAGAATTACAAGTTGACATAGTACTAGTTTCACCAACATCAATAATGGTAGAACCGTAGAAGCTCAAGATTTTGCTGAATAACCAAGGGGAGCTGGACACATTGAAGGAAAGTTCCAAATGCTGTAGTTGGGATTTTGGATATGAAAGTTCATAGTGATAACCAAGGGGAAGATTCACCACAAGATAGGCTGATTGGTGATAGTAGAAAGCCTTATGTGCTGATTTCAGCCAAGCTTCTTGTGAAAGGAAGAGTAGAAAGTTGGGGATTTCAGCAAAAGACAAAGGAAAGGGAAGAAAAGAGAAGAAGGTCGACTAGGATTGATTAACATAACCCTAGCCGCCAGCCCCTCATTCTATTTATAATTAACTTAAGTATGAGATATTACAAAGATGCCCTTAGTAGGGCGGCAACTCAAACTAAGTAATTACAGCTCTTTAAAAAATAAAAACTAATGGGCCCAAGGCCCAACAACATCTTCATTTAAAAGAACTCAACACTCCCCCTAAAGTTGGGAGTAGATGTCATACATCCCCAACTTGCATAGATCATGCTCCAGCTTATTCTTTGCAACGCCATTTGTGAGGACATCAGCAAGCTGCAGATCAGAAGAAATGTATGGAAGACAAACTTCTCAAGAAGTTACCCTTTCTCTGATAAAATGTCTATCTACTTCAATGTGCTTAGTTCGGTCATGCTGGACTGGATTATGAGCAATATTAATTGCTGCCTGGTTATCGCAATACAGCATCATAGGTTCTTTTGCCTGAACATCGATTTCTTCCAACAAAGAACGGATCTAGAGAAGTTCTGAAACTCCATGTGCCATGGCCCTATATTCGGATTCTACACGATCTTGCCACAACCGTTTGTTTTTTACTCTTCCATGAGACTAGGTTACCCCCAACTAGGGTGCACACTCTTGAAGTTGATCTTCTGTCATCGAGGCATCCTGCCTAGTCCGCATCTGTATAGGTCTCTAGCTTGAGTTGTCCATGATCAGTAAACAATATGCCTCTGCTTGGATGTCCCCTCAGATAAGCAAGGATTCTGTCAATTGCCTTCCAGTGCTGGTCTCGTGGAGCATGCATGTATTGGCTCACTACACTTACTGCATAGGAGATGTCCGGTCTTGTCATTCATAAGTATAGTAGCCGACCCACAAGTCTTTGGTACCTCCCAAGGTCCTTTATTGGTTCACCTTCTGATGCACTGATTCTATGGTTCTGATCAATGGGGGTGCTAGCTGCCTTTGTTCCAAGTTTCCCTGTTTCTTGGAGAAGGTCCAAGACATACTTCCTTTGAGAGATAAAAATTCCATGTTTCGATCTTGCAACTTCAATGCCTAAGAAGTATCGCAGTTCTCCAAGGTCCTTAATCTCAAATTCCTTATGCAGGTTCCTCATCAGACTATCAATCTCACTCAGATCATTCCCAGTGACAACAATATCATCCACATAAACAATTAGGATTGACACCAAGGATCCCCTGCGCTTCACAAACAAGGTGTGATCAGATTGAGTTTGAGTGTAGCAAAAAATAATCAGGGCCTTTCCGAATCTGTCGAACCATGCTCTGGGGGATTGTTTCAAGCCATATAGTGACTTCTTCAGCTTGCATACCTTTCCCTCTTTTAGCATTATCATAAAAACCAGCTGGAAGATCCATATACACCTCTTCTTGTAGATCCCCATTTAGGAAAGCATTCTTTACATCCAGTTGAAACAAGGGCCAAGAGTATGAGGCAGCAAGAGAAAAGAGTATCCGAATAGAGGTCATCTTTGCAACTGGTGCAAAAGTCTCTAGATAATCAATGCCATAGGTCTGTGTGTATCCTTTTGCAACAAGTCTTGCCTTGTACCTCTCTATGCTTCCATCTGCCTTATACTTCACTGTGTAAACCCATCTGCATCCAACTGTCTCCTTGCCTTCTGGTAGGTCCACAATCTCCCATGTCTGATTCTTAATCAAAGCCTCCATCTCTTCTTGCATAGCTGCCTTCCACTCAGGTTTGGAGAGAGCCTCACTAACACCCTTGGGTATAGACACGGAATCAAGAGAAGAGAGAAAAGCACAGTAGGAAGGGGAAAGTCCATTGTAGGATAAGTATTGTGATATGCAATGAGCAGTGCACTTCCTCTTCCCTTTTCTAAGAGCAATAGGGAGATCAAGGTTATCTGTAACAGTGTTAGTGGGACCAACGGGAACTGAAATAGTAGAGGGATCAAGGGGAATACCTGGATCTGTATCAGCCGAATCTGGAGTCTCCAAGGGATCGACAGGAAGTGGTGTGAGTTCTGCTGTAGTGGAATCAACCTCCTTATGAAGTCTCTGCCGTGAGTAATACTGTGAGACGGAACGCAAAGGGGGTGGCAAGGTAGGTGACATCGGATGGTTGTCAAGCACAGTAGTAGACATAGGAACTGGAATTGGGAGAGGGATAGACTACTGACTTCCCCAAAACACTCCCCCTGAGAAGGATTCCTTGAGAAGAAGTATGTAGATTCGAATAAGGTGATGTCCATAGTAACAAACCGATTCCCAGAGACTGGATCATAGCAGCGGTACCCTTTCTGATTCTCTGCATATCCAAGGAAGACACATTTCTTTGCCTTGGGATCAAGCTTCGAACGGTAAGGACCAAGAATATGCGCAAAGCAGACACACCCAAACACCCTTAGAGGAATATGAAACATCTCCCCTTGAGGAAAAAGAAGGCTGAATGGAGTGTTGAATCCAAGTATACGAGAAGGCATTATGTTAATCAGATATACTGCCGTGAGAACAACATCACCCCAAAAACGAACTGGAACTGTCGCTGTGATCATCATGCTTCTTGCCGTCTCAACAATGTGTCTGTTCTTTTTCTCTGCAACACCATTCTGCTGTGGACTGTAGGAGCAGCTACTCTGATGGACAACACCATACTCCAACATATATGAGGCAAGATGTCTCTCAAAATATTCCCTAGCATTGTCAGATCTGAACATCTTGATTCTAGTTCCAAACTGTGTTAATACCATCTGATGGAATTGCCTCACCAAGGATGGTTCCTCATCATGTGATTTCATCAAGTAAATTCATCAAGTAAATCCAGGAATATCGAGAGAAATCATCCACAAACAGGAGAAAATAGCGATAGCCGCCCATAGAGGGAACATGATAAGGGCCCCACACATCCGAATGAATAACATCAAAAGGAGAACATCTTTTATTACTTGGTTTAAAAGAGTGTCTACAATGCTTTCCAAGTTCACAACCTTCACACTTCAACCTTGACAGACTCACAGACTCAAACAGTTTTGGAAACAAAGAACTTAAAGAAGAAAACGACAAATGACCCAGACGATTATGCCAAAGTATAATCTAATCCACAAGTTTTGACTCACTGTCCTTGCAAACATGATGACTTTGGTGAATTGGAAGAGTATCCAGGAGGTAGATTCCATTCACTTCACGACCACTCCCAATCGTCCTCTTTGAATCTAGACCCTGCAAAATACAATGTTCAGGAGAGAAAATTACTGAGCAGTTCAAATTCTTAGTCAAACTACTAACAGATAACAAGGTGTTCAATCTAGGAACATGGAGGACAGAGGGTAAACAAATGGAATCATTAATCTTGACAGATTCCTTCCCAGCAATAGGAACATGGGATCCATCAGCTGTGGAGACCCTATCTCTGCCAGAACTGAGCTGGTAAGAGGAGAAAATGGTGGAGCAATGGGTCATGTGCTCTAAGGCTCCAGAGTCTATAATCCAAGGAGATCTCTCCTTACCTGAAGTAGAAACATAGTTTGCAGTGACATGTGGACTACCTGTGTGGGCAAGGGAGGTAGAGTGAGTTCCACCTGTGCTACCTGTACCTTGTTGTCCGGTTGCGGCTGAATTGGAACTAGCTGTATCCCTCTGATTCAGAAGTAACCCAAACCTCTCAAGCTCGGCCCTTACTGCAGTAGCTGCAACAGACTCCAAGGCAGCTGTAGTAGGGGGGACCGGAGTGTCACCAGTAACTGTCATATGTGCATTTCCTTTCTTATTCTTCAATCTGGTCGGCACAAGATGTGGGTGAAGCTTCCAGCAAGTATCTCTTGTATGCTTCGGTTTTTTACAGTAGTCACAGACTAAGTCCCTTTTGTCTTCCTTCTTGCTCTCATTGCCATTCTGTTTAGGTTTCACAGCATTTACCATAGCAGACTGATCAGACATGAGATTCTTCATCATTACATCCCTCCTGCACTCCTCTCCTGACACGAATGCATATGCTTGGGAGAGAGTGACACTGTCCCTGAAAAGAAGATGCTGTCGTGCAATGTCATACTCAGGGTTAAGGCCAGCAAGGAATTCGAACACCCTATACTTCTCTAAGTGTCTTTGATAGGTAGCTGCATCCTTGGTGGTTTCCCAAGCAAAGGTCTCTAGATGGTCAATCTCCTGCCACAGGGTCTTAAGGACTGAGAAATAAGCTGCAACAGATCTATCTCCCTGCCTAGTAGCAATAATCTGATTTCTCAGTTGATAAGCCCCAGCAACATTCTCCTTCTGTGAATAGGTCTCTGCAACCCCATCCCATATCTCCTTAGCAGTGTTTGCCCATAAAAAGTTTTTACTTATATGTGGCACCATAGAATTACACAACCATGTCATTACCATATAATTTTCTTGCACCCATCGGGAGTTGTCAGTTTCAGGTTTTACCTCTTCACCAGTAATATACCCCAATTTTCCACGAGCCCCAATGGCCATCTTTGCAGATTGGGATCATTCCAAGTAATTTGTACCATCCAACCTAACTGTAGTAATGGTTCCAGCTCCGAAGGGGTCTCTAGTACCTCCTCCCACTGGTCCCATTTCATTCCTGGGCTTATATTCAACTCTGTGTCCCTCCATGTGACTCAAAGAGGTACAGAAAACAGCTAAAAAATGCAACAAGAATAAACAAAATACCTTCTGGAACCAACGACACTCCTTTGGTGTCCTGGACTTTCTTCCCACGAAAGATTCCTTTTCGATGGGATGGGGAGAAGAGAGAGAAGAAGCAACCGCCCTCTCTAGAGGCCTCCAAACCACATGGAACTTGAATCGCTCCTTACAAAAAACCCAGAGGAACCCTAAAAAAATAGGGCGCCACTACCTAGGTCAAAATTGAAGAGTCCAACAAAATCAGGACTCTTCCCCTTTCTCCAGTTTTTCCTGATTCTGATGAGAAACCCTAGACCAGCTACAGGGCATACAGATCCATCAAGAAAATCCAAAAGTTGGGCTTACCTGAAAACTTCGATCAGCTTCTTAAATCTCCATGCAGTCAGCCGATCTAGGGTTGCAGGAACGAATCTCTTCAAGAACCTTCAATCTGCTCTGATACCAAGTAGAAAGCCTTATGTGCTGATTTCGGCCAAGCTTCTTGTGAAAGGAAGAGTAGAAAGTTGGGGATTTCAACAAGAGACAGAGGAAAGGGAAGAAAAGAGAAGAAGGTCGACTAGGATTGATTAACATAACCCTAGCCGCCAGCCCCTCATTCTATTTATAATTAACTTAAGTATGAGATATTACAAAGATGCCCTTTGTAGGGCGGCAACTCAAACTAAGTAATTACAGCTCTTTATAAAATAAAAACTAATGGGCCCAAGGCCCAACAACATCTTCATTTAAAAGAAAATAAACTAAACCCAAGTCGGCCCACTCAACAGTGATGCAAGTGGTCAAGAAGCTAATGTTATTGATTATTTAACAATGAAGGTTATGGAAGGCAGTATTTCAGACATACATTTCTTTCAATATCCATTTATAGCTTTGTGTGTGACATCAACTGTACAACCCAAGTATGTTGAAGTAGTTATGGGAATTACTACTCCTTTTGTCATTGAGGTACATCAACTTTTCATCCTCAAGTTCTTCAAAACTCGAGGACGAGTTTTTTTGAACCAAGGGAGAATAATGAAGGAGCTGAAGAATCAAATATGGAATTTTCTTAATTTTTTTGTATTTACAGTATGGGTATTTTCGTCATTTTAACTAGTCCTGTGTTGGCCCTGGGCTATAACATCTTGTTCCTCTAGCTTAGTAGTGATTGTCATTCAATTTTCAGTTTGTTTGCACTAGTAGATAGAAAGTTATTGTGTTTCTTGATGCACAAGACATGGAATGGCATTTTTGTAATTATGGTGAACAGTATTTCGGGCCACATGTCACTTTTATAAATAGATGTATTTTCTTCCTTTTGAAGCGAATGAATGAATGAACAAATGAAGATTTCTTAAGAGCTCTCTTGCTGTATGGAGTGATTCCTACAAACCCTAGAGTAATTCTAGGACCCCTTTGAGTGATTCCGTGGGATTTCTCTCTCTTTTCTCTTTCTCTACCCTTTCTACTCTCTCTTCCTCTCTCTTTCTGTCTTGTGTTACTTTGTTCCAGCCCTACTGCATCACCTTCCTTCCATGCATTAGGCATGATGTATGTTCTCGCAACTAGATTAAATTTTGCGAACATGTGTGGGTGGGGGATACTGCTTTGAAAGATCAAATCCCTTTGTACGTCCTCTCAAGATACAAAGATGAACCTGTCTCCACTTTTCTTGTTCCTTCTAGCTCTATTACTGGTTTTGATTGGGATTTGGGTTTTAGAAGGGGTATAAGGGATTCAGAACTTAACAATATCCTAGATTTGCTTCATTTACTTGGGAGGGTCTTCTTGGATCCTTCCAAACCTGATAGTTGGATTTGGACTCAATCCCCTATTGGTTCTTTTTGTGCTTTCTTTTTCAAGGTCTTAACCCAATCCTTTGATAGTGTAGGACAAGTTTTTCCTGTTAAGGAGGTATGGAATAGTCCTATTATCCTATCCCTCCCAGATAGGAGGTTTTTGTTGGGAAGTGTTCTTGGAAAGAATAAATACTTGCGACTTACTCCAAAAGAAAAGACCAAGTTGGTGCTTATCCCCACACTAGTGTATTCTTTGCAAGGCCAATGGAGAATCTCACTATCACTTATTAATATCCTGCTCATTTGTCTCATCCATTTGGGATTGGTTTTCTTCTTTGTTTGGGTGTAGATGGACCCCTCCACCAAATTTGCCAAGTTTGTTTGCCTCTACCTTCTTTAGTTGGCCCAAGAAGAGGGGAAGGTTGTTGTGGAGGTGTGTAAGAACTGCCTTAGTGTGGACTATTTGGGAAGAAAGGAATGCACGGATATTTTCTGATAAGGAAAGTAGAGAAACCATTGTCGATCACTGTTGGGGCATTTCAATGGGCAAAATCCTTAGAGCTCTTGGTTGATTTTTCAACAAGTGACATCTTAAGAAATTGGAAGGAAGTTGCTAGTTCAGATCACCATAAGTACGTATCTAGTCTTGGTTGGTCTACTCCGCTTCATGGTTTCATAAAGCTGAACTTTGATGGGAGTAGTGCAAGGAATCCGGTTCCCTCTGGTATTGGTGGTGTTTTCAGGAACGAAGATGACAACATTGTTGGTCTATTTTCTGGGGTGAGGGGGATTCATTAAGGGCTGAGGTCTTGGCTATGGTGGAAGGAGTGCAAAGAGCAAAGGACATGAGCATCAGTAAATTGATTATAGAAGGTGATTCAAAGCTGGTGGTGGGATGGCTGCAAAAGGAAGAAGATGGACTATGGACTTATAGCAATGAGAGGAAGAAAATTAAATGGTTGACATGAGACATGGATGTGAGAGTTAGTTGGGTTAAGACTTAAGAGACAGCTAATGGTTTTGCTATGCCTTGGCAAAACAAGGGGTGGGAAGAAACAATTGTTTTGGGATCAATTGTAATTCTGCTTTATTATTTTGAGGAGAGTTGGGAGATTTTAGCTCTCCTCCTTTGTAATTTTCCCTTACTGCCTTAATGAATTTGAAGTTATTGATAAAAAAAATTGTAGGCAGGTTTTGAATAAACTCTAAAGGATGGCTGCCTTTTTTTTTGAAAAGTGGTAAAGATAACTGTATTCCCAACAGTTGGATTCTAATTCTGATTCCAGACCCTTATTCCCACGAACCAAATAGACCCAAAAAATAATAGAGATCCAATTGTCAGTAAAATCATCAGCTGGAGTTCCCTCAAAAGGATGACCGACTTCGGTAGGGTGTGAAGTACATCACGCACAAAATGGACAAAAATTCTACTTTGGTGTGATAAAGAATAGGAGCAATTGGAGATGGTTTGGGACAAAAGGATAAAACTGTCTGGAATGGGAAAATTTCAGGATTTATTGAAAATGAAAGAAACTTAGTACAAGTTGTAAGAGCTCAAATAAGCGCTGTTCATTCAGTTCCTTCATTTGTCATTTTCTAGACATAAAATTGATGGCTCAAATAAGCACTTGGGCCTAAGTTTTCCATCTAGGTTCAGCCTAATGCTTGACATTGCCATACCTTTTTTTTTATGTTTTTCATAGATATAGAGTTGCATTTGCAGCCGTGGCGAAAAATGTTTCCTATTTTTATTCTCTCAATTTGTCTTGCTACAGTTTTATTTTCTTAATTTTCTTTCAAAACAAATATTGCTTCATTACAGTTTGATCTGTTAACCAGTAAATTATTTGAATTGTTCAGTGATCTAAATGTTTAGGTCAATGGATTTTGACCAAGTCAATGGACTTTTATTAATTGACGGATTTGGTTTTAGACCAGACCATCTTGACATCGGGGTGATGGGTTGAAAACTTAGCTACTCCTAAACCTAAACTCTTAGCCAATTATGAAATTTTAAACAAAACTGATCTATGATTAGACAAGTCAACTCTCAGGGCAGACCTGTAAATAATATGTAAATCGGGAAAAATCCAATACTCTGGCTCCAAAATCAATCATTTGCCTATTTTGTTATCTTGTGAGAGTAGTTTGCATACAGGAACAATGATGTTCCCAATACACGGAGGTAGTGTTTTATGGGTAGGAGTGGGTAGTGTTCTTGTAGGCAGGTGATCTGGATTCTGGAGTCATACAATACAGCTTGTCACTTGAAGGGTCATGTAGGAAATATCTGGGGGCAGCCATGAACTATACCAAGACAACCATCTGATTGTGTTCCATGTAGTTTGCACAAAGCTCAACCCAAAAGGATTGTTTGGATGGTTCCATCATATTTATACGCATGCATGTATGGTTCCATCATTGTGATGGAATGATCTTTGACATTCCAAATCTAGTGCACGGGGTGGGTCTTGACACTGCATTTGCAGCTTCTGATGGTCCTCTGAAAACACCAATTTACCATCCTAAATTCCAATAGCACAGATTTGGTATTTCCAGACTTCACCAGATTCAATTTTCTTACCTATATTTGTTCTCATGCAGAGTGGAGATTCGAATCCAGTTTCACCGAGTTCCAGGAAACCTCTATAGTGAACGCATTGGGCATAACATTGCACTTTCCACTAATGAACTGATTCTACGGGATGTTCCTGATGAAGCAATCCTTGTCAAAGTCAACAATAAGATCCCAGGTTTAAGCTTACAACTGGATGCTTCAGAACTGAATTTGCTATACAAGGACAAGTAAGTTCTTAACTTCTTGGTTGCCTTTGAATTCTTAAATTTATGTTCAAATCTTGACAATGATATTCCAATGCAATCATTACTCGATACATGCTTATTAGGTATAATGTGGATGTGCCCGACTCATATGAACATCTTCTTCTGGATGTCATTGATGGAGACAACCATTTATTTATGAGAAGTGACGAGCTTGCAGCTGTATGGAATATTCTGACTCCAGTTCTACGTGAGATAGATGAGAACAAGATAGCCCCAGAGCTCTATGAGTTTGGAGGCAGAGGCCCTGTAGGAGCTTACTATCTCGGAGCAAAACATGGTGTCAGATGGGCAGACGACTAGCAAATAACAATAGCCAGCCCCTCTCCATGAGCAGCAGATTTGCTGTATACTTGTATTCCTCACTATATCTATCAATATTTTACTAGTAATGAATTGAAGTCAACAAAAGCCACTGATTAGACATGCTAATGTTGCACGGTGAATGTAAGGAATATTGTATAAGTATCTATTCAGTAGTCTTTGTTCCTGCCAAGTCCGAATTCAGATTCAATAGCCTGCCATTCCCCTTTTTCGTTCTGTCCAGGCGTCCACTCCCTCTTTGTCCCTGGACTAAATTCCCCTAGATGATGTTCAATTGAGGGGATTTTATTTTGCAATATCAAGCTGCTCCTTTTGAACCAAGGCAACTTTCACCTTTTGACATCATTTGGAATTTGCTTTGCTCTTCACTTGGCTTATTTGTATAGATGACAGACACTATGCTCATCAGTAAGGAGACTTGGGGTGTGAGTAAAAATGGCACTGGTGGGATAACATTCGTGTGGTTGACCCCAAAAATTTGGGATTAGGATCGAGTTGACTTGAAAAAAAGTTGAGAAGTATAATATACATAGATTTCTTAGAAGTGGATTTGGGCAAACTTTTGAAAGGACATCTTAGTAGTTAATTTACTTTGGGGAAGAAGAGAAGTGAAGGGATGGGAGATCCATTATATGGATGGCCGAACCCTGTAGGAGGGTTAGCCGAAATTTCAAAAATTTCTTTACTTCCATCTGAGAATTTTATCCACAATTTAGAAAATTACATTTCCAAGGTTCGTTTTTGTAATCAAAACAGACAAAATCTAAAACCAAATTAAGAGAATGATATACCTGATACGGAATCTACGCAAGAATGTTCTTCCCAACGTAAGTGTTCACGCCCAAAGAGGTACCAAATCCTCCCTCCATTAAAGATGACACAACTTAGGGTGAGACAGGATCAACATGTAGTTCTTCACCAAGAACTAGTGATTCTTCAACAAGAATCGAATAGGACAACGAGCATAATTTTTAGATTGTTTTTCTCGCAAGAAACAATATCAAGATCCAATCTTGATCGAATCCAAGAACTAGAGATCGAACAGCGCGGGGCAGCAAGAATAGGAAGAAAAAGAACAGAAGGCAAGTGTAATTTAACTGTGTTGTCTTCTCTCTGTATTCAGCGAATGTATCTTTGGAGGTTCGCCTTACTCTCTTATTTATAGCCTTAAAGAAAAAAATTTCCTAATCCCATAAGGAGTTTCCTAATCCAAATATTTTATTTGGATCTGAACTCTTTAAATGATAAGAATAATCCCTTATTTTATCTATAGATAAAGATCAACATTCCTAATGAAATTAGGTGTTTTTATGATCCAAATCTTTATTTGGATGTATATTCTTTAAGTAGATAAGGATAACCCCTTATCTTATCTATTGATCCAAATCCCAGATCCGCCCCTATTTAATTAATCTAATTAACCTAGTTCGAAATGGGATTTTATGCCCATTAAGCTTTCATGGTCACTTCCACTTTAATGCTGCCTAGCTTGGCTCTCTTTGTATGGCGTGGGACCCTATTATTGATCTATACATCAGCCACATGGGTTCAGCCTAGCCTCTGTTACAAGGCCTGGCCGAATTCACTACTGAATACAGTGAACCACTGAGTCCATCACTATGGGCTCTCAATGAGCCCAACATTTACACTAAATGGTCATTGGGTCCAACCATATTATGAAGGCCCAAGTACTATGAACAGATGCAAGATTAGTCCATCAGGTATAATCCTCAATGGTTTTACACTTAACCTCTCAGCCCATAATGATCAAACACTGCCCGACAAGAGAAGACTTCTCTTTCGGCCGCAAGGTGTAGTGTTGCACTCTCTATTCACATAGATCTCGGTATCTATGTAGATATATATCTATTATCTCTCTCTCTCTCTCTCTCTCTATCTATATATATATATATATATAGGGGTTCAACCTAGCCTCTGTTACAAGGCTTGGTCGACATTGTATTCAGTAGTGAATTCGGCCAAGCCTATGTATATATATAGATGGGTTCAACCTAGCCTCTGTTACAAGGCCTGGCTGAATTCACTGCTGAATACAATGAACCCCTGAGTCCATCACTATGGGCTCTCAATGAGCCCAACATTTACACTAAATGGTCATTGGGTTCAGCCATCTTATGAAGGCCCAAGTACTATGGGCAGATGCAAGATTAGCCCATCAGGTATAACCTTCAATGGTCTTACACTTAACCTCTTAGCCCATAATGATCAAACACTGCCCGACAAGAGATGACTTCTCTTTCGGCCGCAAGGTGCAGTGTTGCACTCTCTATTCATATGTATCCCGGGAATTAAAATCTTTTGCGAATATTTTGAAACCTATATATATATATATATATATATTAACTGTTGAAATCAACTGCCGGTAGTTTAGGTTTCCATCAGAGAGAATGCATCCCCGATCATTCACTTTGTCTAACAAAGGAGCTGATCCTGTCACTATGATCATCCACTCAGATTATTCTTGGATTGTCCCAACATACCTATGTTTTGACCCCCTCTAAAAATCTCGCTGATTGGCATATCAAAGATAGCCCAATCTGACACCTAGTGCAGCATCATAATCGAGCCTAGGGGTCAAGTGTAACATTCCAGTTTTGACCATCTATCTCCAAGGTCCAGGGCAATACTAAAATTTTGGTCCGGTTCAGGGTTTCAAGAAAACATACACTCATGTACCTCAGGTCTCACCCTGGCAGCTGAGACAAGCCACCCCAACCAACTTGGCAGTACATTAGTGTTAGCCTTGGCAGGATAAATTTCTCCAGATCTATCCAATGGGTATGAAGATTCTAAGCTAATACGAGTCTCATATGTGTCCAGTTTAAGGGTTTTACATAGAAATACACTATAATAATATGAATCAAATATGTAATTTATTCATTTACAATAAATGTTATAATATACATTATGCTGATTGGAGTTAAGGGCATACACTGTCTAATAGTAAGAGTGCAATAAATCAATGTCTTGACAGGAATGTGCACCATAGAAAGGAATTGTACAAAGGAGGGGCATGGATGGACCGAGGAAGAGAGGGGAGAATCTTTTGGATTCAAATGGGTATACTGGCGACTTGCTTAACGGGGTCGACATGGAGGTAATTTGACGGTGGTTTGGTTGATTAACATTACAATATGAATTGGATTATAAAGTGATTGAGCACTTTTGAGGACACAACAACAGCAGCAACTTCACAAATTAAACTTCTAAGATCTTTTACAAAATTAGGGGATAACTTCAGCTGTTGGGGGTCAACAGTCTATGCTGTTGAGAGTGCTTTTGGGCAGGACATTTTCACCCATCACGCCCATGTCTATCTTTCTGGTCAAGAGGAAATAGGGAACAATTATTATTTTACCCCACTCTCATAGTAACGTGGCATTCCTAGGAATGTAGGTTATATTCTGAGAGTAGCCATTTTATACACAAAATGCTGAAGGTTAGGACCGTATCCAATCCACACAGTGTCGTTTCTACCACGCCATTTTGGTCCATGCCTTAGCCATAATTTGCCCTTGCTGCAATCTTAAATGTGGTCTCTTTCATTGAAAACCTAATTATTAAGATTTAGGAGGGACACTGTCGTTTCTACCACGTCATTTTGGCCCATGCCATAGCTATTTTTTTGCCCTTCTTGCAATCATAAATGTGGTCTCTTTCATTGAAAACCTAATTATAAAGGACGGACACTGTCGTTTCTACCATTTTATTTTATTATGGTCCATGCCATAGCTAAATATTTTGTCCCTTCTGCAATCTGAAATGTGGTCTCATTCACTGAAAACCTAATTAGGAGGGACTCGTATTGAGCTTTGGTTTCAACGGATTTAACCTTTGGCTCAACGAAGTTCTCATAAATTTTGTTTGAACATTGTATTTATATAACTTTGTTTCTTAATTCCGCTGTGCTCTTGCTCAAATGGTTCAAGGGTTTTAAAATTAGGTCCTTAATATGTATTTAAGATTATATCTAGGTTGCCCAATACGGATAAAACACAATTTACTTTCATAGTGACAATTATAACGCAAGCTTAAATATGATGGAAATTTGGAATTCTTTATCTGTATGTGGGGATTAAGATGATGGCCCTATATCCTCAATGCATACCATCAATTTTAGGAGTTGAAATCAGCTCCTCCATAAGATAGTTTTTCATAAGGTCCCACATTACATTCCTGCTGTGTATTGAGAACATCTCCCGATGATAAAAATGAATGACGTTGTCAAACCAACCAAAAATAAAAGTTATGGCTGTCAGGTTAATAATTCAATCATCTGAGCCATTTCAGGTTTTAAAATATTGATTTTAGGGAAGGTTTAAAGTCTCAATATGAGCTGATATGCATCTACATACATAGCCGATGTGTATCTAAACACAATTTTACTTCAAACTTATACATTTTTAAATCTGTGGATATCAATTCACCATAATGGGTTCAAATGAATTTTGCATATAAATATAAATTATGTTCATATGATCCTACGCGTTAATGCAGTTTATTACTTCACATACATAAGCTTATACGTACCTTATTATTGATAGTCAACTGAGCTTTGGAATTCGTATCATTTATGTATTCTGAGATTTATCCATGTCTATTTAATTATTTCACCCAAGCTTAGTAATATTAACGGAAAATAAATTGTACCACACTGCAAAATTCTGAATTCTACTGTAATTTTATACAATTCAAAATGACAAATACCCTCATCCTAAAATACTATATTAGATCAATTTGGAACTGACACCTACCCCAACTGTACTGTCATTCTCCCTCTCCCTATGTCTCTTAATATTTTCTTTCCTTAGTTTAATCCATACTTTCTTTTGAAGGATATGCAAAGAAGCTGGTTCTTAATTGTACTCCAAATGTAAGAGAAAAAAAGGTTATACAAAGTTATAAACCACTTTGTTTTTCGTTTTTTCCATTTAAAACTATTTAATTTATACGTTAAAATGTTAGAAAGTTATATCGAACTTACAAGTTCAGAATGGGTACTAAATTAGTAAACAAATAAGTAAAATTCTGCACTAATGCAAGTTTCATTTCAACCTGCTATTTCAGTTTCTTTTTATTTATTTTTTCATTCATTCTGTTGCGGCTAGCCAAATTTACATCCTTGCATCTTTCTAGCTTAAATAAACTCGCAGGTTCCTCTCACTGCCTTGCAACATCATCAGTAACCCTACCACAGAAGGAGGAAAAGAATAAACATTACATTGACACCACTAGAGCTTGAGTCTGAGATCTAAACCATTACCACCTCCTCCTCCTCTTTCTTCTTCTTCTTCTTCTTCTTCTGGGTGTCGATCTGATTCTTTTGATCTATCATGTTTATTAGTTTCTTCTTCTCTACTTTTTGAAGGATCCACTGACGTGAACGTTAAGGAAGGAGGTATGATTCTTCTTGACTGAGGGTTGTCAACCAAGTCCTCCGCGAAATCTTCCCATTGAAACGACGGAGTCCAAGTAGAAGCCGGCGCCGGCTTCTTTTCCTCCTCCACGTCTTTCTTCTCTTTCTCCCTCGACTGATCTGAGCCGCCTAGCAATCGATCACGAACCTCTCTAGTATTTCTGATCAAGGCGAAGAACTTCTCCATCTTCTCCTCAAATTCATCGTCATCATCCTTTTTTCCTTCTTCTCCAACTACAACCACGTCTTTATCAACTTTTCTTCTCTTTCCTTCTCCCTCCATAATGTTAGAATTTTAGAACAACAGCGAATGATGCTACAGCTATTGACCAGTCTGCTTCTTTCTTAAATAAATAAAAGCAAAAAAGTAAAAAAACAGTCGAGAATAAAGATTAAACAAAGAATCGGTTCATCTCTTTCTGCAGGTTGAGTCTTTCTTTATAAAACGCCATGGTGGCGTGATTCGTTTGAAAGCTTTCTGCGACTAAAATGACTAAAATGTCCCAGAAACTAACGAGGCTGACCTCGATTACGCGTCCATGGCAGTCGGTGGTAGTTTCGTAAACCTGAAACTGTGGGTCAGGCGGTCATCACTCTGCGTCACCACCATTAACGTAGCTCTTCACCTAATTGATGACGTTGCATAAACTCATCAGTCTATATATGAATGGTGGAGAGTAGAGTGCGACTCAGACGCGACGGCGAGGTCTTGGCTTCCTTTCACCTTTCTACTTTTTCTTGCTGATTGGTTCCCCAAATGGCCAGACCCCATTAGATGGCGACATTACGCGAGAATCGAGATGAGAACTTTCTCACCAGTCGGACTCGGGACAGATTCAGGCCTGGGAACCAAACGCGAAACGTCTCTCATTGGATTCTTTGGACTACTCTCTAATTGGAGATGCATCGCGTAGTGGGTCGGAATGCCCGGTCACTGATATCTGTTTAAAAAATTTGTTGGGCACTTGGGCTGGGCTCTTCCGTGGGTCCAGAAACTTCCAATCCGCAGAAACAATTTTATTACTCATCTGTGTCTTCTGGTCCCTATAATCAAACCCAATATAGTCCCCCCATAATCTGTCTTCTAGTGGGTTGTGGCAGGTAAACACCCAAAACAAAAGAAATTTCCAAGAACATGATCAGCCTGGGCCCCTGGCTGACCCTTCTCACTCTCATGCAACTGGAGTGGAGTATATTTAATAAATAATTAGTAATAAATTACTAATAATTTCTAATAAAATAAAATATAAGATAATTAAAATTAAAATATAATCAATTAATTAATTAATTAATATTAATAATATTAATTAATTAAGATCACCCATCTATTAAATAATGTAAATTAGTGTTGGGATGTTGAGCTACTGGTAGTGTAAGTTTTATGCACATCACGAGCTATTCAGTGTTTTTGATTTCTCTTAATTAAGAATAATGGTATTAAAGTTGAATGTTCAATTGCGCACAAGTATTGATAGATCGATGCACGTTAATTTCCATTGTTTATAAGCTTTTTTATGGTCTAAATGGTTGGCGATAGGGGTTGATCTCCAACGATGGTTCCACCCATGAGAATGTATTGGCATTTGAGTGAAGCTAGGCTCGTCTGATCTTTGAACAAATAGCTCTTGGTCGGTGCATGTAAAACTTGGTGCAATATGATAATGGCTTCTATTTGAGGTGAAATATTTAATCTGAAGAGATTTATATGTGAGGTAGAGATTATTAGGATAGGATGTAAATTTATCTTGAATCGGGATTTATACTTCATTTGCATCGTTTTCAAATGTAACGTAATTCCGGTTCAGGGTAAATTTGCACTTTGATTCACTTTTGCCTGTATTTGGCAGTAATATTTTTATTCATTAACAAATGATATAAAACACATTTTCTAATGCATATTTACATTGATAATAAGATGTAAAAGTACATCAATAAAAAAGAATTAAATTTGCATTCAAGTGGGCTTTTGATAAAAAAGTTATATTATTTATTAAAATTTGTATCTGCATCCATTTTAGCTAAGAATCTGTTTGGTAAGAAGATAAATTTGTCGGTGCAAAACTAACCCAACTTTGCAATTTATATGAATTGTTTTACACTATATATTTGCATCTACACTTATTTGAATCGTTTCCAAATGCAGCCTTTGGCATCAATGCCATCATTATTAAGAAAATTAATGCATCTATTTCTTTCACAAAAGAATACAAATACAAATATATACGATACAAATAGATATAAGATAATATAAAATTTAAGACTTTGCACTCTACATATTTATATTTATAATTCTTTCAATCTGAGCCAAGGAGTGATAAACGATAAACTACATATTTAAAGATACCCATCTATGAATTTTTTTTGTAAGAATATGTCACCGACCAAGGAGAAAAAACTATACCCTTAAAAAGAAAGATTTTCTTTTTGATATTTTAGTAATACGCCCGAATCCCTCGTAGGGCCATTTGAATGGCACAACACTACACTAATAACCCCTTTTCCATAGGTGGTTGTAAGAATTGGGTTCATATCTCTGCAGGTATCAACTAGAGGTTTCTTTTATGTGATTTTCCTTATAAGTCCTATCGTGGCCTCTTCTTTGTTTCTTGACAGAGAAGTCGAAATTGATTTTAATGGTGGGGTTTGGTGGGTTAACATGTCATTATTGTGTTGATTTTTTTTTCTTTGTTCATTTAATAAAATAGGTTAATTTCTTCAGGATATTCTAACAACTTACAAGAAGGAATGATTTAACTTATATGAACACTTCAGGACAACTTACAAGAAGGAATAATTGAACTTACAAGAAGGAATACTTGAACTTGTATGAACAAGACAATCATATTTCTGCAATTACTGTAATAATACCTTCACCTTTTATTTTTTCGGTAGGAAAGTGACACATAAGTCTTCTATGTGACAAAATGATTGAGGCCCAAAGGCTCTAATGCTTTATTATAAAATAAGAGAAATATAAAGTTGTTTTCATCATCCTTTATTCATGGTGCGATGTAATTTCAGTTAAATAGAAAACCCTTTTTCAATTTTTGGATTATGAGGGTGGGGGAGGGGTAGTCAGTAAATACGATTGTGGTTTTTATTGACTATTTTTAATTTTCTATGTTATTTTACGTAGTGATGCTGCTCAGCCCAAGGTAGTGCTTGAGGATGGCAATCAGATAGTACTCGTTGGAAGGTCGAGGCCGAGCTTCAAGGACGAGGCCGTGCTTCAAGATCTGCGATCAAGGAAGAAGTTAGAGGCCCGAGGAATTACCCCTGGGTAAGTATTCCGATGCTCAAGTCAGTAGGAGGTGGTGGATGGCCGGGCCGAGCTATAGGGATGCTGGTCCAGACTAATTAGCAGTGTAGGTGTTAGAAGTCAAAAGTCACTTACTAATAGCTATAAATATAACCCTAGCAAGTGCACTAGTTATCAAGTAGTATAAAAATATCGTTCCCACGGGGATTTAACAAAATAAGTATTAGAACTACAGCCTTCCCTAATTATTTGGACAATCGAATTTTAGATTTGAGAATAAGAACTAATGAAAAAACAGAAACGAGAAAAACAAGAGCAGAAGTAACAATGCTGAAGTATGTAACGATTGGTTGAATTCGCTAGGGCTTTCGGTCCACCTAACCAGTCCAATGAATATTAATGGATGAGATTATCCAAGATAATTTTTCATTCCCATAAGCTGAAGTCTTTCTAATCTTATTTAATATTCTCTCTCGAGATATACTAAAACTACTTCTATCAGGTAACCCCTCAATCACTCGACTAGAGTTCTCAAGATAGAAACGCATTAAGTTCAAGGAAAAATTATTACATTCAGATGAATCATGTGTATATACCCCTATATACCATTCAATTCACACCATGAATTATGTGGTCAGTTATGTGAATTCCTCTCTCAATTCATTCACATATGCCTGATTAATCAAGAGATGGTCACTCCTAATAGTATTAAGCAAGATAATTCATAGACTATATGGAAATCATGATCTTGAATAAATCAGAATAAAAATATATTCATTGATATGATTAGGCTTTCCACAACCCTAACCACAGATAAATTAGTTCATACTAGCAGAAATAAAATAAACAAGAGGAAAGAAAGAACTCATTGTTTCGCCCTTAGAGTTGAGATCTCCTCTTCTCCTTGCTGCCACCTTCTTCTTGTAGTCTTCTTGCTTTTTTAACTGATTGTTCCTCTGCTTCTTGATGCCTCTCTAGTCTGCCCCCTACCCCTTTATATAGGATTTCCTCTCTCAATTCATTCACATATGCCTGATTAATCAAGAGATGGTCACTCCTAATAGTATTAAGCAAGATAATTCATAGACTATATGGAAATCATGATCTTGAATAAATCAGAATAAAAATATATTCATTGATATGATTAGGCTTTCCACAACCCTAACCACAGATAAATTAGTTCATACTAGCAGAAATAAAATAAACAAGAGGAAAGAAAGAACTCATTGTTTCGCCCTTAGAGTTGAGATCTCCTCTTCTCCTTGCTGCCACCTTCTTCTTGTAGTCTTCTTGCTTTTTTAACTGATTGTTCCTCTGCTTCTTGATGCCTCTCTAGTCTGCCCCCTACCCCTTTATATAGGAATTCCTCTCTCAATTCATTCACATATGCCTGATTAATCAAGAGATGGTCACTCCTAATAGTATTAAGCAAGATAATTCATAGACTATATGGAAATCATGATCTTGAATAAATCAGAATAAAAATATATTCATTGATATGATTAGGCTTTCCACAACCCTAACCACAGATAAATTAGTTCATACTAGTAAAAATAAAATAAACAAGAGGAAAGAAAGAACTCATTGTTTCGCCCTTAGAGTTGAGATCTCCTCTTCTCCTTGCTGCCACCTTCTTCTTGTAGTCTTCTTGCTTTTTTAACTGATTGCTCCTCTGCTTCTTGATGCCTCTCTAGTCTGCCCCCTACACCTTTATATAGCTTAAGGGGAGGGGTTGGTCTCCTACTATTTCTTGAAGTTAATCTCTCAAAAATAGAAAGTCCTAGTCTAATCATACTCTTATCTCTTTATCTAATGAACTCAATTTCTTTATCTTTATCGGATTACATCATAAATTTAGATCTGATAAGACTCTTTTCAGTTTCTTGTTCTTGGATTCGTATTAGACATCCTCTGCGAATTGGGCTACTGCCAGGCTTTTTTGCATGTTGGACTTAAGTTGCGGATTGGGCCTTCCTATAAATTTTCCCCGACATTGGGTCTAGATTTTTCTTTGATGCAGGCCGAATCTGCGAAAGCCCAAAACATGAAAGTTGTGGATTTTTCTCTTATCTATCCAGTGGGTCTTAAATCATCCCAATCAGAGTTTAGATAGGCGAGTTAGGCCCAGATTACTGAACAATGCTGAAACTGTGAAAAGTCATCCGATTTGCCTTTCTTTGCTCCTGATGCCTTCTTTCATGCCCTGAACCGAAATATGAGTCCAATTAAGTACTAATTAAGTATGCAAGACAGAATATTTGGAGATAAAAATGTGATAAACTATACTCTCACTTACCTCGAGCACGGAGTACCTTTTTATAGACAGAGGGTCCGTATCTTGATCGGAGTAGGTTTCTAGGGAAATCGGGGTAGAGTTCCCCACCGAGGTTACGAGGGGTAGAGTCCTACTCCTCGATGGAGTTGTCTTCCCATCCCTATCTGCTAAGCGGGCACCGTGAGGAGCGTAGTTGACTTGGTCGGCGGGACCATGGCAATGCCATAGCCCGGTCGGACTGTACCGACGTGGCCGAGCTGTGATAGATGGTCGGGGGCCTCATGGCCAGATCAACCATGTCCCCAACACCACTTCCCCAGTTCCAAAGCCGAGGGATGTGGTTTCCTAGGTTCGTTGCTCGGCTGAGGAACTTCTGAGCATGTGTATTATCCATGCCGTGTTGGTCATTGCCGAGGAATCCTCCGATCGTCGGCTGTAGAACTTAAATAAGAACCAAAATTTTGGTTCCCGAACCACTCCCCCAGTTCTGCTGTTGTGGAGGGGGAGTGCTCGACCAGACTACTGTGCGGCCTTGTGGCCATAAGTTACCTAGCTAAGGATTTGAGTGGCCTAGCCGAGGATCCGTGTTGAAGGCTGGACCGGTACCGTGGGTCTCCACGTCGAAGGTTGGACAGGTACTATAGTTGAATTGGCACAATTAATGGGCGCAACCACTGCCTGTTGAGGGTGCCGCTTCAGTTTCCGAGGCTTCCTGTTGTATGTTATTGGTCGCGTTGATTAGCCTTCCAAGGCGTTGTCTGGGGTGCTTCATCTACACCATTGATCTCTCCTCGGTTTGTGCCCCTGATGGTTATAAAAGGGAAGGGGGGGGGGGGCTGACCTCAGTATTGCTTGCAAGATTGTTTGGCATCCATTGCTCGACAGATTTGTCGGTCACACAGTTCGACAAATAGCTCGGTAGACAACTCGACGGATAGCTCGGTAGCTTTCGCTCTTCAACTCCGCAAATTGTCCGATATGTCCTCCTCATCTCATCTGTCCTCTTCCTCATCCCGGTCCTCCAGTAGTTTTGGTTCCAGCTCTTCTTGTGGCTCGACCTACGAGCCTTAGTTGAGAAACTTAGTGGTTTTCGAAATTGAGGAAGCCAAGGCTTGTCCCTCCAGGATGGAGGCGGAGCTTCTTCTTCGAGTAGGTCACCGGTTCGGTACCACATCCGGCATCTTGACGCTTGGAGATATGGCTCGGATCCGAGCTATGTACGCTATTCCCATAGAATACCAAATGAGGTGTCCGCTGCCCGAGAAGATGGCCACTGATGCTTAGCCCGATGAGCTATTTTTTTATGAGCACAGCTTGGAGGCTGGGCTGAGGTTCCCGTTCAGCGAGGGGTTCACCGAGGTGCTAAATTGGTATAGGGTGTTGCTGGTGCCGCTGATGCCGCTGATGCCGAACTCCTTTAGGTTTTTGCTCAGCCTTATGTCCTATTGTGCCATCCGTGAGGTCGAACTAACCCTGGGGATGGTGAGCTTTATGCTTCAACTGAAACACCACCGGCAGGGGTACTATTACTTCTCCACCCGGTGGAATATTTGGTCATTGGTTGGGGCCCCTTCTTCTTGAAGGGATGAGAGATCCATCGTATGGATGCCCAAATCTTGCGGAATAAGGTGGGGGAATTTCAAATTTTTTCTCTCCCTTTCAACTGAGAATCAAATTCCCTATTTAGAAAATCATATTTTCAAGGATCAATCTTGAACCATAATCTGAACCAGATCTGAACCAAACGGAGTAGGAGAGAGGTATATCTGATACAGAGAAATATTATCTCTCAATGGAGGTGTTCACACCCAAGGAAGAATCCAAAGACTGCTCCCACTGAAGATGGTGCAGTGTAGGATGGAGCAGAATTAGCAGTGTTCTCCAAGAACCTGATCCTTCGTAAGAATAGCTAGATGGCACGTGAGCACTGCTTCCAATCAGTCCTTTCACAAAGGGCTGCTATCAAGATCAAATCTTGATTTCTCCTACAAAGTTGGAGATTGAACTGGAGGTTTGGCGGTGTCAGTAAGGATCTCACTGATTGGTACATCAAAGACAGCCCAATCCGACACCTGGTGCAGTACCATAATCGAATCTAAGGGTCGGGTGTAACTTTAAAGTTTTGCCCATTAATCTCCAAGGTCCAAGGCAATACTCGAAATTTGGTCCAGGTCAAAGATTCAATTGATCCTACACTGCATGTGCCTAGGGTCTCACCTTGGCAGCTGAGACAAGCCACCCCAACTGACTTGGTGGCACATTAGTGTCAGCCTTATTAGGATAGGTCTCCCCAGACCGACCCACTGGCTGTGAACATTCTAAACTAACACAAGTCTCATTAAGTGTCTAGTTTAAGGGTATTACACAAAAACATACAAAGGGAACATGAATCAAATGTGTACTTTTATTCATTTACAATAAACTCATAATGTACATCATTATGATTGAAGCTAAGGGCATACAAAACTGTCTAACACCTTCGAATTGCACTGGATCGGAATTGCGCTGGATCTATTGCGGTTGAAGATTGCGGGACTTCTTGGTTCTCTCGAGACGAAGAATGGCCAACTGATCGTTCAGATTGGTTTTTGCATCAATGCAAATTTATTTGTATTGCAACTGATGAGGGGCATTTTGGTCACCCCACACAATTGTAGACACGTGGGCGTTGTCAGCAGCATAACGTCCAACTTAGCAAGACAGCTTGACAGATCGACACGTGGCAATCTACAATAGGTACGTGGCTGAGCTGAGGCAAGCTCGGCCTATCGACAACAACAGCTCGCCCCAAAACCGTTCCACGCGTTGCGCCCGCACGAACACCGTTACCACGACTATAGGAATAGCTCACCGAATCGTACACCACAAGACCTACGAGCGACCCGTAACCGCCGCATGAATCTCACAACTAACAGTCCAACACATCCCCAATCTGTAGAAACAACTCCACAGTAGACTCGGAGATGTTGTTGATGACACGTGAACCCCAAATAGATATAAAAAGGCCCTAGGACCACTCTAAGATGTATGCACACATAAGATCTCATACTCTCTCACCTACTCTCACTAAAGACCTACTTACTAACTTAAGCATCGGAGTGTCTTCTTGGGTAAAACCTATCCAGGCACTCTAACTCTTCTTTCCCTATAGCTCTTCTCAGTTTGGACTTGCAGTTTACAGCTCGGCAATACAACTCGGCATTGCCAGGTTTGAACCTAGTTCGGGCCAGATCACTAGACACAAGGGAGCAGATTGTGCATCATCAACAACCAAACACAACCTTGGGGTTTTGATCCATTTCAAGGTGTAGGCAGGCCTTAGACCGATCCCTCTGAATAGGTTGAATAGGTTTTAAAAAAGCTAAAAACAGGTGTACGGGGCCAACACCACCTGATCAATATATTGATCGTTGGACATCATAGGGGTTGAGACTTGAGACTTTGCTTCACACAGATTGATGTCTATTGAGACTCCACGGATCCTTTCTATATGGAGTGTTTTATGAATCAGTTTATAAGCAAAAAGAAAATTGAGGGTTATTCTAAATGCCTTGAATTTATGTTTGAAACTCAGATGACGCCAAACAATCCTTGATGTGCTTCTTCTTTGTCTTAGTAGGTGTTTGGCACTGGAGCATTTCACAAGCATTCCATTTTTACTAATAATGTCATTCACACCACATCAACAAATAAACGGAATTTGTAATTGAGAAATCACATTTTGGTAGTCTTTTTTTTCGATGATAGGTGATGTTTGGTTCTATGGGTGTTTATTGAAAAAAATGCCACCGCATCAATGCTACACAGGCGTTGGTGTTTATTGCATATGAAATCACTATTTGGTTTTATCATTTATCAAATAAATACTAAAAATCTGAAACGCTTAATTTGATTTATGTGCATGGGGCATTTGGGGAAATGCCAAATTCTTGTTTCTCCCAACATATGGGCATTTCTTGAAATGAAATGCTGATGTGACACACTTTAAGATGAGTGAAAAGCACCTTTATGGGGGGTGTTATTTGAAACACCCATAAAACACCAAACCAAATAGAAAAAGCAAAAGCAAAAAAAAAAAGTATAAAATGATGTTTTCAGATAAACGTTTATCTAAAAAACCACCCCTCAAAAAATGCCCACAGAACTAAACATATACTAAATTTGGGATTTGATAAAGGAGGGGTTTCTTGAATCATTAAATTGGTGATTCTTGAATCACCTTGATGATCTTGAATATGATACATTGAAATTTAAAAAGCTGACTTCTTTCTAAGATGCCATAATAATAAGTCAAATCACTTTAAATGCCCGAACAGCCTATTATCTCTTTAATTTATATTTTTTCAAATAAACAAGTAAAATAAAACACTTGTAAATGGAGGCCCACTTGTAAGACAGAACGCTCCCGGTTGAAAAACTCTCCCGTGGCAAACACTACTTAAGAAAGTGCGAGGAAGACTACCCATTTACCTTGGACTGACAGACAGGAGCGTCGTCTTTTACTCCCATCGTTTCGTAAAATACTTCCCTCGTCATCCAGCTTACATCAGCACCGGATGACAAGTTTTGATGACATCAGAGTGGTGGAGCCCACTTAAGTCAGCATTCCAGCTGCTCCTTTATTTTTTTTACTAAAATATTCACGCCTTTCTTCACAATGTCGTAGCTGATCCAAACAAGTTTGGTCCGGAGCACCGGACTCTGGAGGGTCATTTTAGACATTACGGTAAAAGGCATCGAGTCTTTTTTCCTCTCTATTCAAGATTTCACGTAGTCTTGCGTTCCTCTTTCTTCTATATAATGGCTGATTCTGGAGTAGTGAAGATGCCAAACACAGAGAAGTTACAGACGTTGCTTCTTCTGGTCTCTAGAAATTAATTAATTGAAAAAAAAAAGAGAAAGAAGAAGAGAGATTCTTTGTCCTTTTCTAAGAATTTTGTTTTACAGCTTTTTTCCAACAATGGAGAAGGGCGGGAGAAGGAGATTACTTGTTTGTGATGAGCAAAAGGACGAAGAAGAAGAACAGAAGGTGGACAAGTTCTTCGCGTTGATAAAAAGTTTCAGAGACGCCTGCGACCGGCGAAGAATGGAGTTGAGTGAGTCGTCTTCTTCGCCGTCGAGAAAGAAGAGGAAGGTGGACGAGAAGGAGAAGAAGTCGGTCTGGGTTCCCAAGTTCGAAATCGAAGATTTCACGGAAGAAATTGAGTTCAAAAGCCCTCATGTGATATTCCCCACTCCTTGTTACAGAAAAGAAGAAAAAAGAAAACCAGAAGAAGAAGAAGTAGAAGGTAGCTTAGACCTCAAACTAACTCTCTAATGCCGCATTTTCCTTTCTGGGTTCTGCTCTCCAGCTGCAAAAGAAGCGATGTACAAAAGTATAAGGTATATATATTATATAAAAGAGATTGCGGTTTCTCAGTTCTTCTTTGTTTAATCTCTTTTTTTTTTTAATATGATAGAATTCCTCCTTTTTAATTGGTTCACCTGTAAGACTGTATCAATTTTTATTTAAAGGAAACCCAAAGGAATCGTCTTGAGATCGAATACTGAAAAAGCTACGAATAATGCGATTGTCTAATCCAAACTATAACATAATCCCGATTCTTCTGTTTCTGAAAAAGCTACGAATAATTGGGTCGGAAAGGACTAGGATTAAACCCGTGTAAATGCAGTCTCTCCTTGGTAAGGTGAATCGACCCCTTCTTTTATTTGTTAGGAAGGTGAATAAGCCCTTGTATTATATTGTATAATACAAAAAGAAAAAAAGAAAAATAAAAAAAAAGTAAATGCCCTTGATATCAAGGTTCAAAGTATCGGCCGATGCATATTGTATCGGAAGCATCCCGATACGTTCCTACGGTTCAGGGGGTGAAAGAGCCCCGAACCGGCTCTTCTGAATCAGTTTTAAAAATAAAAAATAAAAAAAGTATTGATATTGTCTGATACGCCTCTACTGGCATATCAGATATATCAATATTTAAAATCTTACTTGATATGAGTCGGGATGAACTGGAGACAAAATTGTATACATCGGGATGGGGCCCATATATATAGGAACTACAGTGAGCACTGGCTTATTCACTCGAGATAGGTCACCCACCCGGCCAGCCCGATGTGTATGAATTTGTCTCTAGCTAATTTGCTCTCCATATATATACAAGTGATGCTCACATTGTATCCTAATGTAGTGAGGTCAAATAATTTATTTATTATTTTGTTTTATTCGTAATTATAAGCAAATTAGCCTGATCCGAATTAGAAGCAAGGAGAGGAATTGATCCAACCCATGGTCATAGAAGAGCTTGCATGACGTATATTCAAATTAAGATCGTGTTTGGTATGATTGCAGTTTTTCCCTAAAACGACTTTAGATTGATCAATATAGATATAAATCGGTATACAATTATTATTTGAGGCTATTTATGGTTAAAGTAAACATATCTTAAAAATGCATATGTAAAGTCGAATCATTCTAATTAAAGTAATTCTCACACACAACAAATATCTTTCTTCAATTTGTATTAATGTGACAACAAATATCAAATATAATCTAAGACTGTATTTGGAAATGATGCAAATATATAGTGTAAATTGGTCCATGTAAATAGCAAAGTTGGGTTAGTTTTGCATTGATAAATTTACCTTTTTACCAAACAGAGTTTTAGCTGTAATGGTGCGCGACCTGGATACTCCTAGTTGGAAGATGATCTGAACACCAGTTGCGTGGCGAACTGGACCAAGCTATGAGATAATAGATTAGAAAATCTGGGGTGACTAACCTGGCGAGATCACTCCGATGCTTAAGTCAGTACTATATTATGGATGCGAGTTGAATATTTGAATGCTAAAGTGCTAGTGAGCAAATAATTGCATGTACCTTTTTGTGTCATTGGGATTGGTGCCTTTATATACGCTTTGTTTGGCATGGGCTTCACGCACCGCATCCGAGATTTCTGGGAGGTTGCCTAACAGGTCCGAGATCCCCTGAGGTAACCGCCATGCACGTTGGCCATTCTCTGGAACACTCAGTACATGGGCTAACTTCTGATAAACTTGGGAGTGTCGGGATATGCATACCAAATTTGTCAGCGAGCACAACTCGTAGGTCACCTCCTGGCCTTCAGTCAGGTCGACAAGCCCTCGAGAGAGGTCGCTCCTCGCATCGAAGTCACATCGTCTAGTGACAAGGTGCTATAGGTCGGCCCTAGATGAGGTGCTCCTAACCGGTCTAAGTTGTGGCTAAAGTCTTTAGATTGGCGGTAAAGACAGGTCGACAGGTTGGGGCGAAGATGAACTACGATCTAGGACTTCAAATCATCGCTTAGGTGGCGTCTGAGTGTCGTCCAACTGTTTCGAGATGCCATGTGTCACAATGTTATTGGAGGGCCAAATCCACCCTCATCAAATACAAACATGAATTCCAATAAAGCATATACTTTTTTTTATCAAAAGCGCCCGCTTGAATGCAAATTTACCCTAAAGCGAAATTTACACTTTTTTTTTATAGTTTCAAACGCAGCCCAAGCAATTCCAATCCTAATAGAATTAATGTCAAAGCGTTTGAGGTAGAAACAAGAATATCTGTATCAAACACAACCCTTTTCTCAATCCAGCTTATTCTACTATACGTGGCGTACACTATCAATAGAGAATTTTAGACCTAAAAAGAATTGAATCCCAATTACGTTTCCAACCCTTAGTGCTCCAACTTGTCATTAACGGCTGGAATTAATGTCTGACAAGTGACAATTAACACATGCTGTCTTTATAAGCTGGTTGAATTCTTGCTCCCTGATTTCCGCTTGGACATCGAATTAGTGCACCTAAGTGCGTACGTAGTTACATCAGATATATATGAGATTGAAAAAGAAAAAGTTCTACGGATTATGCATAGTGGATCAAATTGATTCCAGAGAGATTGTGATAGTTGTTTAGAAAGAATCGAAGAAATATCATTTCCAAAGGGAAAAGGCGAATATAAGATCGCATTGATGACGACGTCTGTGACGCTACCATGCATTCTTTGCTGAACTCGGAACTGCTCCCCTTATGAACGTGAATAAAGTAAAATCCAAAACAAAATTAAATCAGAATTTTCAGATTTACTCCCATACCAATTTTATAGTGAGTTCAGCCATAGTATTAAGAATATCTCCTGTATTTGATTTTGCCATTCATGAAAAGATGTTTTTAATATAGGGCTGCCAATGTGGTGTCAGGCATGTCTGTGAGGAATAGGGCTGTTCACGGGTCGGGTTGGGTCGGTTTATTGGGGTTTTCCCAACTGAATCAATCTAGTCGGGTTACCTAAGGTGGAAATCGAAACCGACTCACTGATAGGCAAAATCGACCCGGTTGGTTTGAGTCAGGTTGGGTCGGTTTCGGTTTTGCTCCTGTACAAAAAGGACAGGAAAACCTAGAATTAGAAGGAAATTTATTTGAGAAGATGGGAGAGTTGGGAGAGCCAAGTTCAAAAATCAAATGATGTCTTGAGTTGAGGACTTGAGGGGGCGGACCAAGTTAGAGAATAGAAAATAAGACAAAAGTTATCAATAAAATAGAAAGTCAAACTGTTTTATAGAAACAAGGCTGAAATATTTATATTTCAAGAAACTTTCTAAATTCTAATCTAGGTAAAAAAGGACACCTAATTTTAATTGTAATTGCCTAATGGGTTGCCTATTTGGTGTAAAAGACTATAGAAACTAGGATAGATACAATTTAGGTAAAAAATGACACATAATTCTAATAGAAGACAAAAGCTATCAATAAAAATTATCAATAAAATAGAAAGTCAAACAAAGACGGCTGAAATATTTATATTTTAAGAAACTTTCTAAATTCTAATCTAAGTAAAAAAGGACACCTAATTCTAATTGTAATTGCTTAATGGGTTGCCTATTTGGTGTAAAAGATTATAGAAACAAAGATAGATACAATTTAGTTAAGTAGGAACTAGAAGACTAGTTAAGTAGGAACTACCGAACTAGAAGACTAATTGGTTTGGTTCGGTTCGGGTCAGTTTTGGTTTTCACACAAGAAACCCGAAACCGACCAGTGTTGATGAAAACCCGACCGACTTGGGTTGGGTCGGTCCGGGTTGGTTGGTTTGGTCAGGTTGGGCCTTCTTATGAACAGCCCTAGTGAGGAACAAATCCGATTTAATGAAAAACATACAATTCATGGGTGATGGGGCTGAAGTCATAAAATGGCACCTACGCCCCGGGAGTTCAAAGTTCACAGCCTTCTCAAACAATAAAATGTTCAATTGAACAAGTTTCATTTTTTAAGGCTTTTGAGAAAACATAAAATTCTTAGTCCTTTCAGTATCACGTCTTTTTGGTGATAGTATATGAATATTTCCATATATATATATATATATATATATAGGGCTCAAAATATTGATACAGCCCGATATATAAGCTTGTAGGGGCATATCGGGGTGTATTTTGACTCGCTCTTCTTTTTTCTTCAAAACTTGTTCAGGGGGTAGGTTTAAGGCCCATCTACCCCCTATAATAGGTGAGACCGTGAAACATCTTGTATAGGGGCATATCAGAGGGGCCTTGATACGATACATATAGACCAATAAGTTTCATATGTAACAAAATTTTGATCCTTGATATATTTCATTTTTTTTTAAGTCTCTATTCTGATTGCTTTTAGTTCAATTTAATCGTGGTATATACAATTTATTCAATCAATGGATCAAATTTGGATCTACGTATATCCAATTCGAATCTGATCAGTTTAAAGCTATAATAGTTAAAACCATGGGGAAATCTCTGGTTTTAAAATTTCATGTAAGGATTGAAATGATCAGTTTAAAGCCATGGGCAAAAGGAAAAGGCAAAGAATCTTTCGTCACTCTTAGCATACTTTTTTCAATCACTAATAGTTAACAAATTCTTTTCTTGATGACTACTTTGATTATTGGTTATTTATTTATTTATTATTTAATAAAAAAAACACTTTATTTAACAGGACCATTAGTTGCGAAATGTGCTTTTCATCGTCTAAGTATATGAATTCAGGTCCCACTAAAGTAAATGATCATAGCACATTCACATTGCATTCGCAAAGCGAAGCTTTATAACAAAAGAATTGTGTTGAAAATTCCCAGTGTGTAATCCCATTTAAGATTTAGTTATAACTAATGTTTAGAAAGTCGAATCGGACAGACCAGTCAGATCGATTGAATTGGAACCTCAGACCTTGGCTGGTTCGGTCATATCCCAATAAAAAAATCGGTGAAAATCGATTCACCAGTCGGTTTAATTGGAAAACTGGTGAACTAGTCCCAGTTTCATGAAATTGCTTGAGTCCTTAACTAATAGAAAGTTTAAAATGTGCTTAACAAGGTTCAAACCTATAATCTCTTATTTTCATATATTGCTTAATTATCATTAGTCCACTTATTAACTTGTGTTAATTAATGACTCTTTATTGTACCTATTAATTTATTACGCATGTTCTTAAAGAAAATGTAAATTAAAAGACTTGAACCCCAATCATTTGCTTTAAAAATTGAGGAAATTGCCATCAAAACACCATATTTAAGAATATCAAAAGTTGTAAAATGTATTATATATATATATATATTTATATGACCTCTAGTATACATATATGTGTTAAAGTCTAATATGAGTTTAAAAAAAATAGAGGAAGAAAGAGACAACAACAGATTTGTGGGTGTGTCGAATGGACATATCAACACCCTAAGAATATAGCCTCCTTGGCTAACTCTCTTTATCTCTACACTCTACCTCAAACTGATGCCTAGGAATGAGCATCAGTTTGTCCATAATGAATATATGTCATGCCCGAGTCGTTGCCTTCGTCAGAAGATTAGCAAGTTGGAGGCCAGAGGACACATGGGGAAGATAAATAGTTCCTTCTTGAAGAAGATCCTGAATGAAGTGGAAATCAACTTTAATGTGCTTTGTGCGCTTATAGAAAACAAGATTAGAAGCAATTTTGATTGCACTGACATTGTCCGCAAAGAGAGGAACTGATAGTGGTGACTCCTGTAGTATGTAATGTAGGAGAGCTCATAGCTATATAATCTCACTCATACTAAGGACATAGCTTTATATTCAACTTCAATGGAAGATTTTGAAACTGTAGATTATTTCTTACACTTCTAGGAAATGAGAAAGTTACTAAGGAAAATACACTAGTTTGTAGTGGATCGTCGACTATCTGGGCAACCAGCCTAATCAACATCTATATAGGAAATAAGGCTGATGGATGAAGAGAAGTATAAGCCATGAGATAAGGTTCCCCTCAAATACCTAATAATTTGATGGACTATGGACAAGTGTGCTTGTCAAGTTGATGACACAAACTAGCTCACTATTTGGACTACATAAGATATATTCAGTTGAGTCATCGTGAGATATATTAAGTTTCCTACCAACTAACGGTAAAGAGTAGGATCTTCAAGAGGATAGCTATCACCCTTGCTTAGTTTTAGATTAATCTCCAAGGGAGTATCAACAATCTTGGAGTCACTGAGATTAGCCATTTTGACAAGATCCATCGCATACTTATGCTGATTAACAAAATAACCATGGGAATTATAACTGATCTCAAGTCACAAGAAGTAAGTTAAAGGACCCAAATCCTTCATCTTAAAGGAGCCACTAAGAAGTCATTTTAAAATAGTAATTCCTTCCACATCATTCCCTATTAATGATTATATCATCAGCATATAGGAGAAGAAGAGTTACACCCTGATTCTGATATAAGGTGAAGAGATAATGGTCTGAAGAACTCTACACAAATCCAACATTAGTGATTACAAATTTGAATCCTTCAAACCAGGCATTCGGTGCTTGTTTCAGGTCATACAAAGACTTCTTGAGATGACAAACAAGCTGTAGATCTGTACCATATCTAGGAGGTGGCTTCATGTAAACAATTTCCTTCAATTCCCTATGTAGGAATGCATTATTTACATCCATTTGATGAATTGTCTATTCTTTAGCTATAGAGATGGCTAATAGAAGTCTAACAGTAGTCATTTTTTCCACAGGAGCAAATGTCTCCTCATAGTGTATCCCATATTTCAGTTTATAGCCTTGAAAATAAAGTCTAGCCTTATACCTATCTAGACTTCCATCTGACTTCAACTTTACCGACTAAACCCAGTGGTTCCCAATGAGAGAGGTTTCAAGAGGAGCTTTAACCAAACCCCGAGTGTCATTCTCAAGAAGGGCTTGGATCTCATAGTCTATGATATCTTTCCAATGTGGAATTGCTATTGCCTATTGATAAGTCTTAGGAATATCTGTGGTGGATAAGGCAACAGAAAAGAAACTATGGTCTACAGAATAACCATAGTAGTCAGGAGGACGGGAAATTCTAGAGGAACAATGCAAAGTGGGTGCAATTGGTTCAAGTGGAGTGCCAGAAGAACTTACATGAATAGATGGAGTAATTGGATCGACGTTTGATGTCAAAGAAGATGGAAGGGTCATAGAAGCTAATGTAAACCGTTGTTTTCTGAAGTAAGTCTGAAGTTGCTACATAGTTGATGTTGGAGCATTTGGAGGATCTGTAGAATCAGAGTTGTTTAACAAAGAAACAGAATGAATAGGAAATTTAACAATATGCTCAAAGAAAGACATAAGCTCAAGAAATATGACTTTGCGAGAAATCCCTTGTGAGTAGGACTATAACCCATAAATGCACATAAATCTGCCTATGCAGTCAACTTGGTGTGTTCATGGGGTGGAAGGTGGACAAAGCAAACACAACCAAATACTTTGAGCAAGGATAGGTTCGGAAATTTGTGAAAAGGGATTGGAGAGGAGAAGTATTGTTTAGAACAAATGATAGAAGAAGATTTATTAGATACACATTAGTGTTAGATGTTTCCACCCAAAACCAAAAAGGAACATGAGAATTTTGCAAGAGGGTCTGAACTACACTCAAGATGTGTCTATTCTTTCTTTTTGCTATTCCATTTTGTTGATTAGACCATGATATGATTTTTAGGATTGGATTCCCTATTGTTTCAAGTTGGTCTAAAAATCCCCATCAAAGTACTCACCCCCATCATAGAACACATATTTTGCTCTTAAATTGGGTAGCAACATAAGCTTGGAATAATTTGAATATAAGGTAATTTTCAAATTTCTTTGTAAATCCAAGTAAAGCGAGTGTAATTATTAATGGAAGTCACAAAATACTTGTATCCCAATCTAGAAGTAACTGGAGACGACCAAACATCACTATGTTTTAAATAAAAAGGAACTATTGCATGCTCTAAATGTGAAGGAAAGGGTAAAATATGACATTTGCTCAAAACACAAGCAATGCAAGATTTATTAACATTCTTAAAATAAGCAGTAGGACTTGGTAAACCACTAGAAGCAAACAAATAATTAATTTACTTAGAAGAAGGATGACTGAGGTGTTTATTCCACAACTTCCAATCATTATTACAATTAAATGATTCAAAACTAAATGTAGTAGAATGTAAACTAGAAGTAGAAGTAGAATCAACTTTTTTCTTTCCAAACTCTAGAGCAAATAGTCGACCCAGTCTACGCCCCTTCCTCTTCACCTCCCTAGTTTGTTGGTCCTATATCAAACAACCATTAGAAGAAAACAAGACAATGCTACCATCTTCCACAAGTTGACCAACATAAATCAAATTAGTGGTTAATTTGGGCACAAATAAAGTTTGGGTATGTGAAAGTAAGAGGACTTAGAAGTAGATAAGTGTAAATCATTATAGTCAAGTATATCTAGTTTTGCACCATTTATAGTGATAATATATCTATTAGAAAGATGGGGTTTAGAAGACTAACCAACAGAGGCCCCTATCATGTAATTAGAGGCAATAGAATCTATGATTCAAAGGTGGTTTGATAAAGGGTGGAAGGTAGTGGACTTACCAGACAAGCCAATAGCTAAGAAAGCAGAAGAGATAGCTGAAGACATGAGTTGCCAAATTCGTTCTTCAGAAATACCACTGGAAGTATCATTCCATGAAGCCATTGAAGTAATGGTAAATGGGGCATCAAAATTCTCTATGGATTTCTGATAAGCTTTATAAGACCCTTTCTTCTAGTTAGACTTATTCCCTTTTGGTGGTCGAGTGGGATATTCTCTTTGCGTTCATAGCACTAAATTCGGGAGAAATCCTTCTTTCCCTTAGATTTCATCATAAAAAAAACAATGTCTATGTTAGGATCTTTTCTACCATCAATGGTAGTCTGTATGACCAGCCTAATTTCTTCTCTCAAGATCTCCCCAAGAATAGTATCTAGATTTGGAAGGGTCTCTCCAGTGAGAATATTAGACCTAACAACTTCAAATTCAAGTCTGAGATGCATTAAGAAATACATGAATTTCCTTCTGTCAAAAAGTGATTCCATAAACTTCACACAACGGTCTAAAGGGTTTTCACCCATGTGCACAAGCTCGTATTTAGTCGAAAGATTAATGAACTCAACCTAATATTCTTAGACTTTTCTCTCACCTTGATGGTATGAAAATATGTTAACTTTTATTTGATATTGCTTGGAGAGGTTTGATTGTGGATATACCTTCTACTAATTTAAAGCCTTAATGTTTTAGTCATCAGGTTTAGGTGTAGTTCCATATAAATAGCCTCAAAGACCCTTTGCCTCAATATGAAATTAAAAGTTAAACTTCCACAAGGCATAGTTTGATTCATTAAATTTGATGGGAAGGACATCCATTCTTTCTAAAGCCATTAGCATAAAAAGGGGCTGATTTCCAAGACTAATATTAGAATTAAAAGAAGAGATGATGATAGGAAGGTACCTTTCACACAGATGTCTGAAAAAGGAAATTTCCATAATATGCCAAACCAATAGAAGAATAAAACACTTCTTGAACCAATCCAATTATAACTAGGCTAAAGGAGGTCACAGGACTCCTCTGAGCAACACTGGATTTGGAGTTTCAAGTAGATCTGATGTCTCCAACTTCAGATCGAAGAGAAGAAATAAATGTAGTGGTGTAGACTCCTATGTGTAGGTGGGGCAAGGCTTGGGTGTAAGTGGTCTCTTTGAAAGACAAAGAGAGGCCGGTGCGTAGGGGAATAGGCTCTTTGGGGCTAAGGGTGTTGAGGCAAGGGATCAAAGTGAGAGAGAGTGCTTGAGTGTTGGATGCCAAATGCTGAGAATCGAATGAATTTCAATACAAGGGGGATCTCTATTTATGGGGGGGAGATCCCGAGATCCTAAAAGGTAGGAGATAAAGATGCTTGTCTCCTATCAGGAAAGGGAATATTGGATTTACTGTCAATCATTAAGTGCACCATTGGGGTTTTGCCACGTGTCTCATGAGGATTCTCCCAAGGATCGGCTTTCCTTCATCTCAAGATTCCTCATTACTCACGTGTGCTACTACCTCTTGAGTGGTTTAACTTAATTGACATGGCATTAATGACGTCACTGCTTGATTGGTGGATTCTTGTTGACTCCATGTGGCGTCTTGCTACATCTTTTGCTGTTGTAGGTTCCACGTGTCTTCGGGCACACGTGGGCCTCACCATGGGCTCGGCTCGGGTTTCTCTTGATCTGGGTCACGAGTGGGCTTGTAAGCCATGGGTTTATTGCATGCTTTGGCGGGCGTGGGTTCATCGCATGTTCGAGTGGGCTTGGGCCCCTTGGATGGGCTTGGTTGTGTTTTCCTTTGGTTCGGGTGTCAAATAGGCCCGTGAACCGCAGGTTTATCATGGTTTTGTGATGTGTTGTGAGTTCATCGCAGGGTTTGTGGTGTGTTGCGGGTTCATCACAACATGAAGGTTGACTGTGGGTTGCTCGTATGAAACTTTGTGGTGTTGGTTTTTGATGATTGATGTTCTTCGAGGGTCTGAGCGATCACTGTACTCCTACATTCGCCCCCTGCTTATCTGTAAGTGAGAGCTTATCGATAAGCACCTTGTTATCTCATCTTCAGGTTTTGCAGCGCTGGGTCTAGGGATTTTCCTGTTCTGTAACTTTGTACAGATCTTGCATACTTTGTGTTTGCAGTGGTGAGGTCTTTCGCTTTGTGGCTTTTATCCCCCCTGACTTTTGGTAATTTATTTCCTGTCAATGGTCAGTGTTATGCCCTGTTTGTGTGTATCAGCCCCCCTAACTAGTGACGAGAAAGAATTTAGCCAAAGACGCTAAGAATTACAATATGAGGTTCTCTATCCTAGCTAGCTGGTGCAAAGTTCTCATGTTTCATCCCCCTGACCAGTGACAGGGATGGGGTGGCAACGTGGCCTCTGAGATTGCAGTGTGTCCTAGCCTTTTGGCTATGGTCGGTTCATGTGTTGTTTTTGGATTGCAGCCCCCTAACCATAGGTAGAAGGGGGGGTAGTAAGAGGTTAATGCATTGCTATCCTGGTGGGGCGTAATCCCTCTACAGTCCACTTGGAGGGGCATAACCCACTTGGTGGGTGAATGCATTGCTATCTTGGCAACAAAGGGGTTTGCATGTGGTGCATGGTGTTAATTGGTGGCGAGTGATTCATCTGCCTTTGTCTTTTGTTGTTGGTAGAGTTCAAAAGGGGTGTTGGGTGGTGACTGCGCGACAGTTATGATTATATTTCCCGTTTGTCTTACCGAAATAAATGTCGCGTGTTTGACATGATTTGCTGGCTGGTATTTTAAAGTGATGGTTGCTGACGTGGCACTGTGTTCAAATTAATGCGCCATTCTATCCCGCCTTTAGGGGGTATATTGGTAAATATCTTCCGATTGCTCTTCCTCTAATAGGGCTCGTGTTGGTGTCTGCTCGTCTTTTCCAACGCCGTTTAGTATTCTAAGTTTGTTTCACCTGCCTATAAGGGCTGGCATAGGGCACAATGCGTCGAGCCTATATTTTGGTTGCTCTTGTATCTGTGTCTTTATTGCTTTGGGTGTATTTTGAATTATTGCTCGGCGCCGTTCCTATAATGGCTCCTCATCAGCAAAGAGTGGGCAAGAAAACCGTTTAGAAGGTGAAAAAAAGGGTTGAATGTCCCTTTCTTGATTTTGTTAGGGAAGTCGATACCGCCGAACTTCTGGTGGAGAGGGAGTCGGCTGTAGTGGCTGATGGGGGAAAGGGGTTTTAGCCCCCGATGCTGGTGTATAGGGGTGAAGGTTGTTCATTCAATGTCATCAATGCCACTGAGTTGATGTGTCTTTGAGGTCACTCAGATCCGTCTGTGTCCTACAAGTGCCAAGAGCCAAGGATTAATAGCTCGAAGTCCCCGACCAGCTATAGTGCTTGGACGCGCTTTGTTCCGAAAAACTTTATGTACTGTAGGATGCTATAGGATGTCTGTCTTCCTCGTTTCGTGGATTGTTATATTGGGCTGGGGGGTCGGGAAGGTGTAAAGTATGTGAAACCCCTCTTGGAGCGCTGGTGCTACCGTGCACATACTTTTGTTGGCACTCGGGGAGTTTACAGTCACAGTGGAGGACGTGGCTGCATTACTGGCGTTGCTTGTTGGGGATTTTGTGTCCACTAACCATCTCCAACATATTGAGACTATCCCTCATGATCTTAGGGAGATCTGTGACCAGATTCTTGCGAAAGTCGTGTCGTTCAAGACCTGAATAGACAAGACCACTTCTTGCGAGAAAATGCCGCTGGAACACTGGATGGAGAACTGGTTTGAATGCTGTGGTGGGAGGGACGTGATGGTTCATGGACCGGATAGTCAATGCCACCTCGCCGCCCATATTTTATATGTGGCCTCCTGGTTTCTTTTCCCGGGTCTTCCTCATTATGGGTTACGCATTGTTCTGGTCCCCCTTGCCATTTTGGCTGCTAGTGGTCACCAGTTACCTCTGACATCTATGTTTTTGGGGTACTTGTATGAGCAGTTGGACGATACTCAGCAGATGATGGATCCCAACTGCAAACACTATTTGTGCGAGCATTTCATCTTAGTGTCACCCCTCTTGAGATTACTCCTATGCGCGTTGCTATGGCGACATTGGTAGGGGATGCATTCGAGGAGAAGGTGTTTGATGTTTTCCACAGGAAGCGTTGGTTGTGGGTTGATAGGCACAAGGACTTCAAGATGAGTGGCATCGATGTGAGACTTGCTTCGCTCGACGGTTTTACCTGGTGGCCCTATGTTCGGGCTGTTCCATATGCTATGCCATTCTATATTGGCATGTCTATTCTAGAGGGTGGTGACCAGCATTAGGTTGTGGATGTCAGGAGTGCTTCTGCTGGTATGGCGCGGTTGGTGGTTAGGCCTGGTGTTGTGGCCTATCTTGATCGCATCGACGAAACACAATTGGTTGTGTACTGTCCTGATCGGGTGTTGCGCCGATTCAGGTATGATGATATTTGTACTCAGTTTTCAAGGGCTTCAGGGGAGGATGTTTTCTGAACCCGGTGCCATGAGCTCGCCTTTCCTAGCATATCAAGCCTCCCCATGTTAGGTTATTTCAAGGTTCAAGGGTGCCAGTTTGTTCGGCTGGCATACCTTTGTATTCTGTATGGAGGTTTTCAGGAGCTAATTTAGGTGAACCCCCACCTCCGTCATGTGTCGGCACCCCTGGAGGGTCACGCTGCTAACTTGGGCAGGAAACCGTCTCCCACTTCGTCGCACTCACCAGGCAAGAAGAGTGCTAAGCATGGCATAGAAGGACTTGTTTTGGGGGAGGAAGAGTGTGTTCACCCTCCTATTGTAAGGAGGGGAAGGATGGCGAGGGCGCCTCATTTTAATCCGCCAAGGTTTGTGGCACATTTTGTTGGCTCAGGCGAGACTTCATTGCGGGCCCAAGAGTGTCAAATGGAGGTTGATCGGGAGTCTCTGGTACCTCCTCCAGAAGGGGAAGCTTTGTTGGTGGTGGGGCCAGTGCAAATGGTAGTGACAACGTCTACTAGTAAGATTACCTATATTAGATTTTTGAGCAGGCGTATGAAGAGGATGGCCCCTCCTTGGCCAAAATAGGGTTCTGGGGATGATGATTCGGTATGTGACTCCTACTATCACGCTCTATTTTTCTTTCGAGATTATGTTATTGCGATGAAACTGAGCTAACACTGTTCGCTTTTCATCGTTGCAGTCTACGAAGAGTGATGGCGCTGACACGAAGGTTCCAGTGGTTCCTTCGGATCAGTCAGCGGGAGTCCTTGTTAACTCCCCTGATAAGGTAGATTTGGTGAGTAACTTAGCGTGTGACTAACAGTTGAACAGTCTTTTGTTTTGAAGTTGGTGGATTGCGATGAGGCTCGGCTCAATGAGGATGTTTCGAGGGTTAGTCAGTCGGTTCGAGAGGTAGGTGTTATTTGTCCTTTGTTGGCTACTTTATTGGCCTGCGTGTAACCACACCCATTGTGACTGACCATTTGTATCTAACTTTAGCGCAGGCACTTTCCACTATGTATCCTCTTGGCGAGCTAGATATGCCCTTTTTTAAGCGTTTGACGGAGGAGTTACGCTCAATACAGCACCCCAGTCGTCCTGGTTCGAGGGTCGGTGAGGATGTTGCTGCTGGAGACATGAACAACCAGTCTGGAGACGCTGACACGGGGCCTGAGGTTAATGACTCTGTTGAGCCTAAGGTCATGGTTGACTTGGAGCGCCATTCAGGGGATGGGGACACAGAGCCTAGGATTGTCTTTCCTCCTGAGGTGTTAACATACGATGAGGAGTTGATCTAGATATGGAGGGAGCTCTTGGAGTATTGTGATAATCACGATATACTATCTCTGCACTTACCTGTTGTCGATCCGATTTTGGTTCAGGGTGATTACAAAGGCGTTCTATACAGTGGCTAAGTTTTCTTTAGCCACCATACATGTTAGGTGGTTGCCAGAGGGAAACCTGCATCCCGAGGTTGTGGGTCTTGAATGGAACACCATCGCCACGTTAATTAGCCATGTGATGACCCACCCAACGGAGGAGTTATCGTGGTCTCAATTTGCTTGCTGGTTAGAAGCTTGTTGGGGTTTTTCGTCAATGGTCTTCTTCATGACATAGATTGAAAAACGTGTCGTGATGCTAGCCCATGCTTTCTGGAAGACTGGTTGTGACATAACGCAGTCAGACTTGTTTCGTTCGATGAGGGATATCTGTCTTTGCCAGAAGGTGGTCGAGGAAAGCTTTGCCAAAATCGCGGGTAAGCTCGAGGGTCTCATGGAGGAATGTGCCAGGCAGAAGAAGATCCACGTGGAATATGAGGCAGAGCTAGAGGGTTTGAAGAAATTTAAAGAGATTGGCTAGGTGTTAGAGACCATTGTTGCGATGCGGGAAGAGTGGGCTAAGTGATCATTGTTTATACCGGGTGTAACTAAAAAAAGTTCCTGAATTGTAATGGATCATTCAGGGGTCTCCTGTAATGGGAATGTGTGATAATTCTGATATTGCAATTTTAGTTTTGATATAATTGGTGGTTCAATTTCTTGTTTCTTCATTTTTTTATGTAGTAGTCTCTTTTCGTTGCGGAGGCAGGTTTGTTTTCCGCAAAAATAATTCGAGCTTAATACGGATTTGAGATAATGCTTTGAAAAGAGGAAGATAAGAAAGAAAACTTTTCATTATTCCTTTCACCGTTAATCGCAATTTAGTAACCTCATATGTGGAATGGAGAATAAGGAAATCGCGTGTATCTCATGATTTGGGATTCTGTGCAGGTGTGTTGGATGTCACTAGGGGAAACCGTGGAGAATTTTGTTAAAGTTGTGCGTTGGTTTATAAATTATATATTTATCCTTAAATGATGAGACTAAAAAGTATTCTCGTAATATTCAATCTTTTACATCAATTTAGCATTTAAATGGACTCATTACTCTTGTATTTTGATTCACGGAAAAAAAGGCAATTGGAAAAAAACAACGCAATTCGGATGATTTTGCATAAGTCAGTAATCTGGGCATAATTATCAATTCCGGACTCCGAATTGGACAATTCAAGAGGCATCAAAAATATAAAAGAAAGGCCCACAACTTTTATGTTTTGGGTTTTGATAAGATTGGTCCACATTGAATATGAAACTGAGCCCGAAGTTGGAGCAAGTTCGCAGTCAGACCCATTTCACAGCTGAAGCCCAACTCGCAGAAGAGCCTTGTAGCAACCCAAGTTTTAAAACAGCCCAACTCGAACTTAAGAGCTTAAAGTCTCAATTTCGAATGTAACCTCCAGAAAGAGAGTCTTATTAGATTTAAATTCTTGAATATAATCCTATAAAGATAAGAAGGTTGGATTAGATCACTAGATAAGAGATAGGATATGATTAAGTTCAAAACAGATCAGGACTTTCTAATTTGATGTTAATCTCCTAGAAGGAGTTGGAGAGAGCCCCTCCCCCTATAGCTATATAAAGGGGGGGGGGGGGGGGGACCAGCTCTAGCATCACTCAATCCAAGGATCCAAGAGATCATCAAGCAACTCAAGCTATCAAGAGAGCAGTTCGGCCACTGAGAAGTAGAACATGGAGAGTTTCAGGTTCAAGGGAGGAGGTTCGATTGTGCCATTGTGAGGTTCTGTATTTAATTTAAGATCTTGCTTTTAATTCAAGTATTCATTGGTTCTTGTGCATGTTTGTATTGGATGTTAATGTTAATTAGTCTGACAAATTAATTAATGTTAATTTTCCTACTGCTATCCATAGTTCAGTGATCTATAATTGTCATGAATAATGATACAAATAGCAATTAGGTTAATATCTTTCTGGGTCAATTGTTCATGACAGCCTTGGACCAATGTATTGATATGTTTTAACCTAAAGGGAATCGATGGAACAGAATTCAATAGTTGCAGCTATCTCAATTATTGTTATTTTGGTTTAACTGTTTTCACAAAGCTTAATGCTATCACTAGTTGACATGGAACGCTATCGTACCCAGTCGATCAGTGATAAGTGTTGATCGAATGCTGGGTTTGGTTAGCTGATTTAGGAAAACACAAGGTTTATTATAGCTATCCTAATAAATCTAAGGTTAAATGCTTGAATTGCAAGACCACCGAAGTCTACCTATGATCGATGGCCAATTGACTAAACTGAACCCTTGAACCAGAATTCGGTAAGATTGATTACTTCTTGTTAGTTGAATTTGCTATTGCTTTCTTGTTCTTTTAATTTCAGTTATTTAATTTTCCAATTCAATGATAATATTCATTCGGCTGAGAGATTACTATTAGCTCCCTGTGGGATTCGACCTAGTACTACTTTTACTACAAATATTTTGTTGTGGGACTAGTACTAATTTTTAGGGCTTCGACAACCCATCACCTTATCGTGGTTAAGTATTGGCACGGGCATCGTAGGCTTTATCACATTGCATTATGGCGGTTATGTGGTGTTACTATGCTGCATTGAGATATTGTTAGATGAGAGTGGGCTAACTCAGATTGTGTGCTTTAATGAGTGGGCGACTAACATGCTCATAGGATGAAGTTGTTCAATGTCGTAATGTTTGTAATAAAGTATTGGTCATTGCATGTGAAGGGATGAGAGATCCAACATATGGATGGCCGAACCTTATAGGAAGGTTGGGCGAAAATTTAAAAATTTCTCTCTCTCTCTCATTTGGGGATCACATTCCCACTTTTAGAAAATTGCATTTTCAATGATCATCCTTGAAACCAAAACTGGACCAGATCTAAAACCAAAAGAGAGGAGAGGGATATACCTGATACGAAGTAGCAGTAACTCCCAATGAAGGTGTTTACATCCAAGGTGTTAAACAGTGTATGCCCTTAGCTCCAATTAGAATGGTGTACATTATGACATTTAATGTAAATGAATAAAATACATATTTGATTCATGTTATTATGGTGTGTTTCTGTGTATTACCCTTAAACTGGACACATATGAGACTCGTGTTAGTTTAGAATCTTCACAACTGTTGGATAGATCTTGGGAGATTTATCCTGCCAAGGCTGACACTGATGTGCCGCCAAGTTGGTTGGGGTGACTTGTCTTAGTTGCTAGGGTGAGACCTGAGGTACATGTAGTGTGAGTTTTCTTGAAACCCTGAACTGGACCAGAATTCCAGTATTGCTCTGGACCTTGGAGATAGATGGGCAAAACTGGATTGTTATACCTGACCCCTAAACTCGATTATGATACTTCACTAGGTGTTGGATTGGTCTGTCTTTGATATGCCAATCAGTGAGATCCTTAGAGGGGATAAAAACCTAGGTATGTTGGGACAGTTTGAGAATTCATCTGAGTGGGTGATCATAGTGACAAGATCAGACCCTTTGTCGGACAAAGTGAATGATCGGGGATGCACTTTCTTTGATGGAAACCAAAAACTGCTGGTAGTCGATTTCAACCGTTGAAATATTTTTTGCAAAATATATTTATATAGAGATATACATATATATTTTAGTTTCAGAATGTTTGTAAAATGTTTTAATTCCCAGGATCCATGTGAGTAGAGAGTGTAGCACTGTACCTTGCAGCTGAGGGAGAGGTCCTCTCTTGTCGGGCAGTGTTTGATCATTATGGGCTGAGAGTTTAAGTATAAGACAATTGAGGGTAATACCCGATGGGTTGCATCTGCCCATAGTCCTTGGGTTTTTATAAGGTGGCTTGACCCAAGGACCATTTAGTGTAAATGTTGGGCCCATTAAGAGCCCATGGTGATGGACTAAGGGGTTCACTGTCTCCTACAGTGAATTCGGCCAGGCCTTGTAACAAAGGCTGGGCTGAACCCATGTGGCTGATGTGTAGATCAATGTTTGGGTCCCACACCATATAAGGATATCCAACTGGGCAGCAGTTTGGAGGGTAAGTGAGTAGATGGACTTAATGGGCTAAAAGCCCAATTCAAACTGGTTCATTGAGATTAATTATATAAGGGTGGTTCTGAGATTTAGATTAGCAGATAGGATAAGGGATTATCCCTATCCACTCTGATAGTCCAGATCCAAATAAAGATTTGGATTAGGAAACTCTTAATTAGATTAGTAGGGCTGATCTTTATCTGTAGATAAGATAAGAGATTATCCTTATATCTTAAAGAGAGTCTAGATCCAAATACAAGATTTGGATTAGGAAGCTTCTAATGGGATTAGGAGAACCTCTCTTTACGACTATAAATAGAAGAGTAGGGTGAATCTCCACTTCATCCAACAGTCTACTATTTTAAGAGAGAAGACAACATACAATTTGACTGCTTCTATCTTCTGCTCTTTCTCTATCCTGCTCCTGCCGCCATACCACTTTGATCTCCACCTATGAGAGTGATCAAGAAGGGTTCTTGATATTACCTTTTGGTAGAAAAGGTAATCTGAAGTCGTCCTCACCAGCCCTCCATCAGATTCTTGCTGAAGAACCATCCTGTTGATTCTGCTTCACCGTGCACCGTGTCATCTTCGGTAGAAGCTGTCTTTGGATCTTTCCTTGGGTGTGAACACCTTCATTGGAGTTTATTGTTACTTCATATCAGGTATTGAAGGGATGAGAGATCCATCATATGGATGGCCGAACCCTGGAGGTAGGTTGGGTGAAATTTCAAAAATTTCTCTCTCCTATGTGGGAATCACATTCCCTATTTTAGAAAACTACATTTTCGATGTTCAATCTTGAACCCTAAACTAGACCAGATCTAAAACCAAAAGGTAGGAGAGAGATATACTAGATATGGAGTAGCAGTAACTCCCAATGAAGGTGTTTACGCCCAAGGAAAATGCCAAAAACTGCTCCCACTGAAAATGACACAGCGTAGGGTGGAGCAGAATCAGCAGGTGGTTCTTCCGCAAGAACCAAACTCTTCAGTAAGAATTCGATGGAGGGTGAGTAAGCACAACTTTATATCAGTTTTTCACCAAAAATTGATATCAAGAACCTTTCTTGATCGCTCCTATAGGTGGAGATCGAACTGGCTATGGTGACAGAAATAGGAGAAGGCAAGAGCAGAAGATGGCGTCTGTCTAACTGCAGTTGTCTTTTCTCTTGTATCAGTAATCTGATTGGATGAATTGGGGTTTGCCCTCCTCCTCTATTTATAGCCTTAAAGAGAGCTTCTCCTAATCCCATTAGGAGTTTCCTAATCCAAATCTGGTATTTGGATCAGGACTCTCTTTAATAGATAAGGATAATCCCTTATCTTATTTGTAGATAAAGATCAACCCTCCTAATCTCATTAGGAGTTTCCCTATCCAAATCTTTATTTGGATTTGGACTCTCTGAGTGGATAGGGATAACTCCCTATCCTATCTGCTGATCTAAATCTCAGAATTGCCCCTCTTTAATTAATCATATTAAACCAGTTTGAATTGGGCTTTAGGCCCATTAAGTCCATATGCTCACTTTCCTCCAAACTGCTACCCAGTTGGGTATCCTTGTAAGGTGTGGGACCCAAACATTGATCTACACATCAGCCACATGGGTTCAACCCAGCCTCTGTTACAAGGCCTGGCCGAATTCACTGTTATGGACAGTGCACCCCCTGAAACCCATCATATGGGCTCTATGGGCCCAACACTTACCCTAAGTGGTCCCTGTCGAGTAGTGTATGATCATTATGGGTTGAGAGGTTAAGTGTAAGGCCATTGAGGATAATACCTGATGGGCTAATCTTGCATTTGCCCACAGTCCCTGGGTGTTACAAGGTGGCTTGGCCCAGGGACCACTTAGGGTAAGTGTTGGGCCCATAGAGCCCATATGATGGGTTTCAGGGGGTGCACTGTCCATAACAGTGTATTCGGCTAGGCCTTGTAACAAAGGCTGGGCTGAACCCATGTGGCTAATGTGTAAATCAATGTTTGGGTCCCACGTCATACAAGGAAGCCTAACTGGGCAGCAGTTTGGAAGGCTTAATGAATACATAACCCTAAATGAGCCTTAAGCCCATTTCGAACTGGGCTAATTTGATTAGTCTTTAAGGGGCGAATTCTGAGATAAGATCAGCTGATAGGATTGGGCCCACACCCTATCCACTTAGAGAGTCCAAGATCTAAATGAGATTTAGATTTGGAAACTTCCTAATTAGATTAGGAGCTGGCTGATCTATTCTGCATATAAGATAAGGATTATCCCTTATCTTAAAGGGACTTCTAATCCATATGTGATTTGGGTTAGCAACTCCTAATGGGATTAGGAGCTGATCCCTTTAAGTCTATAAAAGGAAGAAGGGGCGGCAGCCTTTAGACATACACAACATCCAACTGACTCAAGTCTTGTCTTCAGAGCTGAGATCACAATAGAGAGAATTCTGCACCCTGCAAATATTCTCTAGCCGCCTCCTTCCTGCAACCGCCGCCTATTGCTATTTGATCTCCATTCCTTGGGAGAAATCAAGATTGGATCTTGATTCCAATCTTTTGGAGAAAAGATTGGTAGGAGTTGTATTCACAAGCAGTCTAGGTGATTCTTGGGAAGAATCAAGTTCTTAGGAAGGACACTGCTGATTCTGCTCCACCTTGCCTTGCGCCATCTTCAGTGGGAGCAGATTTTGGTTTCTACCTTGGGCGTGAACACCTCCATTGAGAGATATTGTTTACTTGTATAAGGTATTATCTCTCTCTCCTCCTTTTGGTTCAGACCTGGTTCAGTTTATGGTTCAAGAATGATCATTGAAAATAAAATTTTCTAAATAGGGAATTCGATTCCCACTTGAAGGGAAAGAAAAATTTTTTAAATTCGCCCCCTTTATTTTGCAATCTTGGATGTCCATATGATGGATTTCCTATCCCTTCTGTGGTATCAGAGCCATGGTTCAAATCTTGAACCATTCTGTTTCAGATATGAACCTGCGCAAATAGGGAGAAGGCGTTCTACCCAATTTGCGCAGATATGGGTTTTTTGAAATTTGTTCCCAAAACAAATGGGTAAATAATCTGAAATTAATTTTAAATAAATCTAATTATTTGTTAGAATAGTTCTTTATAATTTTCTTGATTTATGGGCTGTTCATACAAGAGGAGATCGAACTCTTGGTTTGCGCAGGGAGAACTGCAAGATTTGCAGTTTATTGAATTTATTTATTACATTTGGTCTGTAAATATATATTTTTTTATTTTTAGACTCAATGTATAGGCATTTGATCTGATGTAATAATTAATAGAAAAAGGATTTCTATTTATTTTAATTTTGGATCGAAGATGGCGGCGCAGAGAAGGAGATTTCACAGATGGGAGATTCGCTATCTGCGATTTGCAGTTTGAGAAACTTCAAATCTGTGATCTAACCTCTGTTTTGTAGGATGGAGTGTGCGAACAGCCCTGATTAACTATTTTTTGTTTTTCTTTTATCAGTTATTTAATTTCAGATTATTTTCTTGAATTAAGTATTTAATTAAAAATCAAACCCTAGACCCCTTCGAACCAAGATTGGTTCAAATTGTTTGGACCAAATCTAGGGTTTATTCAAGGCTGAAAGTCAGCCCTAATTTCCCCCTAATGGGCCTGAGGATTGATATTTAATTAAATGGTTAATTCGGCCCAACCTGTAAAGGCCCAGTTTTAAATAGTTAAAACTACAAAAGCCCACTTTAAAGGATAAAGCTATATGGGCCGAACTGGGTAACCCTAATTCAGCCTATATACCTGGATAATATTAATGGTTAATATTATGGATTTTTTAACGGGCTTCCAATGGGCCTTACAGATAATTAATTGTTTGGATCAATTTATCCCTACATGAAATGTATGGATGTGTGATGTACTGCGTACATGGGCCATAAGTACTTGGCCCATGCTCATTCGACAGTGGCTCTAGCGCACACCATGGCTGAATGCACATCATTGCCATGGTGTCCCTTTTGGTCATTGGATAACCTCCCTCAGTGGTGGGCCCCACACCTCATTGAGAAGTTATGTGCGGAACCCTAACCGATTTAAGGCTCACCGAAATCTGGCTTTATGAAAGTCAGTGGGAGACACTTTGGTTTGACCTAAATCAAACTAGGACGTAATTATTTGTTCCCTCCTGCTAATATGAGTGCAAGTGATAGGGAGATTCATATGATGAACTTTCTAAAGGCCTTCCATCATTAGCATGAGGATGGGTCCTTCAGTAATGAGGAAACACACCAGAAAATGGGCTATCCATTTGCTGTTGGGCTTGTCTGAGTGTTTCATAAGATGATAGAGGCGTCATAAACCAATGTGGGAGAGGCTTCACCAGAAAATGGGAACTCTCTCACGGTACCTTGGCGTTCACGAATATGATGGGTAAGCACTCACTGGACAGAAAGGTTTACCTGAAAACGACTTTGAACCTTGTCTGACAGAGGCCAAACGGAAAACTCATAGGATGAGTGGATATGATCCTTCACAAGAAGGTGGTGGGGTTATGCAGTTGAAACAGTTGGCTCCATGCACCCTATGTGATTTCCCACATTTCCAGAGACAACCCGTAGTCTCCGTCACTGAGAAAGGAGGGAAATCTCAAAGATGAATAAATGGAAATGGATCGTAGATTAAAATCCATATTTATGAAATGAACATGAATCAAATTAGGTTGTGGACTGATGTTTGCTTTTTTATCAGAAAATGGCAAACAGATCTTTTGCAAAGCTTCTTGATGACAACAAGCTTAAGGGCCCAAACTACGCCGACTGGTACAGGAACCTTATGCTGGTCCTAGCATTAGAAAAGCTAGACAAAGTGGCAAACAATCCTGCCCCGGAGCGTCCGAGTGATAGGGCTTCTGAGGCCTGAAGGAGAGACTATCAGGAATGGGAGGAGAAAAGCTCCCTAGCCCGGTGTTACATCATCGCCTCTTTGGACAACCCAATACAGAGGCAGTTCGATCAGATCGAACTTGCCAAGGACATATTGGACAGCCTGAGTACGATGTATGAAGAGCAGAATCGTTCTACTCGACAAAAGGTCTTGAAACAGTTCATGACCACTCAAATGTCCAAGGGCCAACAAGTTCACGACCATTGTCTTCGGATGATGGGTTACATCAACGAATTAGAGGCTCTTGGATCCGGGCTGGACCTCGCAACCCAGATAGATGCTATCCTTAACTCTTTGCCTCCTTCCTTTAATCCGTTCTTCATGAACTATAACATGAACAAACTGAATATCAGCTTGCAAGAGCTCAGCAATATGTTGCAAAGAGCTGAAGAACTGATTAAAAAGGATGGGCCTGTAGCTATGTTTGTTGAAGCTAGCAAAACAGGCAAGAGAAAGAGGAAGGCAAATAAGCCTCAGAAGAAAGCCACTAAGGGTAAGAAGTAGAAGAAAGACAAAGCATCAGATGCCTGTCACTTCTTCAAAAAGACCGGCCATTGGAAGAGGAATTGTCCTGCCTACGTGGAATCCAAGAAAGGTAATTTCAAAACTTGTGTTATAGAAACCAATTTATTAGTAGCTTCTGCGTCCTGGTGTATTGACTCCGGGGCTTCAACTCCTATGTGTAACTCACTGCAGGGGTTCAAGGTAAGTAGAAGGCTGAGTGAAGGAGAAGTCACTCTCTACTTGGGGACTACTGGAACTGTTGCAGCCGTGGCAATAGGAACTGTGGAGTTAATTTTTAGAGAAGGAAAAGTTGTACTAAAAGATTGTCATTATGTACAAAACTTGAGAATAAATTTGATTTCTATTTCAAAACTGTGTGCAGATGGTTATTCTATCTTCTTTAGTAATACGATTACTATTAAAAGAAATAACAGATTCATCGCATACGGGGAACTACAGAACGGTCTCTATGTTCTACATCATTCCCTAGAAACTAACATAACCGAAACTACGTCAGCTGAAATCCCCAAGAAGAGAGCCCGTGATATAGTTAAACCCATGTGTCTGTGGCATTACCGACTTGGCCACATCGGTGTTGACTGAATCACAAGGTTGGTAAAGGATGGTCCTTTGGATTTTCTAACTATAAAAGATCTTCCCACCTGTGAGCCTTGCCTACAATGCAAGATGACGAAACGGCCATTTAACGGTAAGCCTGAAAGATTTACAGGCACACTTGACCTAATACATACTGATGTATGTGGTCCCCTGAGTGTTAGGACACGAAATCAACATGTGTATTTCATCACCTTCACAGATGATTTTTCACGATATGATTACGTGTACCTAATGAGACACAAGTTTGAATCATTTGAAAATTTCAAAGAGTTTAGACAAGAGGTCGAGAAACAATTGGGGAGAGAAATTAAAGCCCTTCGATCTGATCGTGGTGGCGATTATCTCTCTGATGAATTCAGGGACTACTTAATGGACAATGGGATAGTATCACAATTAGCTCGTCTTGCTACACCACAACTTAATGGTGTTTCAGAGAGGAGGAATAGGACCTTATTGGATATGGTCCGGTCACTTCTCATACACTCAGAGTTACCCACATCCTTTTGGGGTTACACATTAGAGACTGTGATTTACGTGCTGAATCGAGTTCCAACCAAATCGGTTCCGAACACTCCATATGAACTTTGGACCGGAAAGAAACCAAGTGTCAAACACTTGAAGATTTGGGGTTGTCCAGCACACGTTAAAAGAACGAGTGCAGACAGTTTGGAATCCAAGACCAGCCGTTGCCTATTTTTAGGCTACCCAAAAGGCTTTGTTGGTTACCTTTTCTATGACCCAAGTGAGCAGAAAGTGTTCTGCAGTCGAAATGCCCAGTTATTGGAGACCGATTATATCCTGGACACCCATCGTCAGGAAATTGTTCTTGATGAGGAGAGCTTAGGAGCAGTGGGAGATGTCCCATAAATTCCAGGTAGTGACCAACCTAAAAGATCCACTCGGGTATCCAGGCCACCAGTCCGTTATGGTTATGACCAGGATAGTTACCTGGTGGAAACCTTGACTAGTGAGGAGGATCCCATGACTTACGCGAAAGCTATGTTTGACATAGATTCCCAGAAGTGGGTGGAGGCCATGAGAGCAGAGATGGACTCAATGGATACCAATGGAGTCTGGACTCTAGTAGATCCGCCTTCCGGGGTAAAAGCAATCAGTTGCAAATGGATTTACAAGAGGAAGAAGGACCCCGATGGTAGAGTTGAGACATTCAAAGCTCGTCTGGTGGAGAAAGGGTACACTCAGAAAGAGGGCATCGATTATGAGGAAACCTTTTCGCCTGTGGCCATGCTTAAATCCATTAGGATCCTGGTAGTTGTAGTAGCATACCATGATTATGAGATTTGGCAAATGGATGTCAAAACTGTATTCCTGAATGGATATCTTATTAAAGATATCTATATGCAGCAGTCGAAAGGCTTCATAGCTGCGGGTCAGGAAAACATGGTATGCAAACTTAATAGATCCATTTATTGATTTAAGCAAGTTTCTAGAAGTTGGAACATCCGTTTTGACTCTGCCGTCAAATTGTTTGACTTTGAGCAGAATCCGGATGAACCCTGTACTTATAGAAAGTACAGTGGAGATAAGGTTACCTTCTTGGTTCTATATGTAGATGACATTCTACTCATTGGGAATGATGTAGGAATGTTGACTACGGTGAAAGTATGGCTTTCACAGCAATTCTCCATGAAAGATCTTGGAGAAGCCTCCTATATACTGGGTCTTCGACTCTATAGAGATAGATCGAAAAGGATAATAGGATTATCCCAATCTGCCTACGTTGAGAAAATAGTCAAGAGATATAGCATGGAAAACTCCAAGAAAGGAAATGTTCCTTTCAGGCACGGAGTCACTCTCTCCAAGAAGATGTCTCCCAAAACTCCTGAGGAGATTGATGGCATGAAAGACGTTCCCTATGCCTCTACCGTAGGGAGCATAATGTTTGCCATTCTGTGCACTCACCCTGACATTGCTCAGGCAATGAGTGTAGTAAGCAGATTTTAGGCCAACCCAGGGCAGGAGCATTGGACTGCTGTGAAAAACATACTTAAGTACTTTCGAAGGACAAAAGAGTTTTGTTTAATATTCGATGGTAGCTCACTACCGATCCAAGGGTATATAAATGTCAATTTCCAGTCGAATCCAGATGATAGAAAGTCTACATCTAGATATGTTTTCACGATAGGATCGTGTGTTGTTTTTTGAATGTCAGCAAACAAGGGTCCTGAGTAGCAAATTAATAGTCCACAACCCAAGCCGAGCGCATTGCCGTAAGTGAGGCTGCCTTATGAATGAAGGAGTTCATTCCTGAATTTGGAATTCAACACATCACCCATTCCACTGTTGTATGACAACACTGGACCTACGGGAGGATGTTATTAAGAGGTAGCATCAGCGGGGAATGTGGTAGACCCATTGACTAAGTCACTTTCACAGAAAGTGTTTGAGAAACACGTGGAAAGCATGGGACTGTGACTTGTACCTGATTGGACCTAAATGCAAATGAGAGCTGTTAGTGAGTTTTATATACCCTTAGCTTTAATCAAAATGATGTACTTTATGAGTTTATTGTAAATGAATAAAAGTGCATATTTGATTTATGTTCCCTTGGTATGTTTCTATGTAATACCCTTAAACCGGACACTTAATGAGACTCGTATTAGTTTAGAATGTTCACAGCTAGTGGGTTGGTCTGGGGAGACCTATCCTGACAAGGCTGACACTGTAGTGCCACCAAGTCAGTTGGAGTGGCTTGTCTCAGCTACTAGGGTGAGACCCTAGGCACATACAGTGTGGGATTAATTGAATCTTTGAACTAGACCAGATTTCCAGTATTGCCCTGGACCTTGGAGATTGATGGGCAAAACTGGAAAGTTACACCCGACCCCTAGACTCGATTATGATACTGCACTAGGTGTTGGATCGGGCTATATTTGATGTATCAATCAGTGAGATCCTTAGCGGGGGTCAAAACCTGGGTATGTTGGGACCGTCTGAGAATTCATCTAAGTGGGTGATCATAGTGACAGGATCAGTCCCTTTGTCAGACTAAGGTAATGATCGGGGATGCACTCTCACTGATTGAAACCAAGACTGTCGGCGGCTGATTTCAATCATTGAAATTTGTTTTGCAAAATATATTTTATATGAGATAAAATTATATAAATATTATGGTTTCGAAATGTTTGCAAATAGGTTTTTATTCCCAGGATCCATATTTGAGAGAGTGCAACACTGTTCCTTGCAGCCGAGGGAGAGGTCCTCTATTGTCGGGTAGTGTATGATCATTATGGGCTGAGAGGTTAAGTGTAAGGCCATTGAGGATAATACCTGATGGGCTAATTTTGCATCTACCCACAGTCCCTGCGTGTTACAAGGTGGCTTGGCCCAGGGACCATTTAGGGTAAGTGTTGGGCCCATAGAGCCCATATGATGGGTTTCAGGGGGTGCACTGTCCATAACAATGTATTCGGCTAGGCCTTGTAACAAAGGCTGGGCTGAACCCATGTGGCTAATGTGTAAATCAATGTTTGGGTCCCACGTCATACAAGGAAGCCTAACTGGGCAGCAGTTTGGAAGGCTTAATGAATACATAACCCTAAATGAGCCTTAAGCCCATTTCGAACTGGGCTAATTTGATTAGTCTTTAAGGGGCGAATTCTGAGATAAGATCAGCTGATAGGATTGGGCCCACACCCTATCCACTCAGAGAGTCCAAGATCTAAATGAGATTTAGATTTGGAAACTTCCTAATTAGATTAGGAGCTGGCTGATCTATTCTGCATATAAGATAAGGATTATCCCTTATCTTAAAGGGACTTCTAATCCATATGTGATTTGGGTTAGCAACTCTTAATGGGATTAGGAGCTGATCCCTTTAAGTCTATAAAAGGAAGAAGGGGCGGCAGCCTTTAGACATACACAACATCCAACTGACTCAAGTCTTGTCTTCAGAGCTGAGATCACAATAGAGAGAATTCTGCACCCTGCAAATATTCTCTAGCCGCCTCCTTCCTGCAACCGCCGCCTATTGCTATTTGATCTCCATTCCTTGGGAGAAATCAAGATTGGATCTTGATTCCAATCTTTTGGAGAAAAGATTGGTAGGAGTTGTATTCACAAGCCGTCTAGGTGATTCTTGGGAAGAATCAAGTTCTTAGGAAGGACACTGCTGATTCTGCTCCACCTTGCCTTGCGCCATCTTCAGTGGGAGTAGATTTTGGTTTCTACCTTGGGCATGAACACCTCCATTGAGAGATATTGTTTCTCTGTATAAGATATTATCTCTCTCTCCTCCTTTTGGTTCAGATCTGGTTCGGTTTATGGTTCAAGAATGATATTTGAAAATAAGATTTTCTAAATAGGGAATTCGATTCCCAGTTGAAGGGAAAGAAAAATTTTTGAAATTCGCCCCCTTTATTCCGCAATCTTGGGCGTCCATATGATGAATTTCCTATCTCTTCAGTTCAGCCATCCATATGATGGATCTTTCATCCTTTTACAAGGAGAATACCAAAACCCACTTGCACCGAAAATGACAGCGTGTAATGAAGCAGGATCAATAGGATGGCTCTTCAACAAGAACCAGGATCCTTCAACAAGAATCAAACAAGGGCTGGTGAGCATGACTTAAGATTGTTTCTTCAGCCAAGAAACAATACCAAGAACCTTTCTTGATCAATTCCTCAAGAGGAGATTGAACTGGGTAGGGATGGAAAGAATATAAGAGAATTCTATGGGTTGCTGTGTTGTGTGACTAAGGAATTTGCCCCCTTTATTTATATAGCCTTCTCAGGATTAGCCTCCTAATCTAATTAGGAGAGAGTTCCTTAATCTAAATCTGCTATATGGATTTGGACTCTTGAATGGTTAAGACTTATCTTGTCCTTCAGCTAATCCTAATTAGATTATAAATCCCGTCTTGGCTCCTTTTATTTAGTGAACTTAAGCCCAATTCAAATTGGGATTTAAGCCCATTAAGCTTATGTGCTCATTTACCCCTTAACCTGTTGCCCAGTTGGTTCTCTTTGTATGGCATGGGACCCAAACGCTGATCTACACATCAGCCACATGGGTTCAGTCTGGTCTTTGTTATAAGGCCTGATCGAATTCACTGTAGGAGACAGTGAACCCCTGAGTCCATCACTATGGGCTCTTAATGGGCCCAACAATTACACTAAATGGTCCTTGGGTCCAACCACCTTATGAAAACCCAAGGACTATGGGCATATGCATGATTAGCCCATCAGGTATTACCATCAATGGTCTTACACTTAACCTCTCAGCCCATACTGATCAAACATAGCCTGACAAGAGAGGACCTCTCCCTCGACTACAAGGAACAGTGCTGCACTCTCTACTTACACGGATCCTAGAAATTAAAACCTTTTGCATCAGAGAGAGTGCACTCCCTGATCATTAATTTTGTCCGACAAAGGGGCTGATCCTGTCACTATGATCACCCGCTCAGATGAATTCTCGGACTGTCCCAACATACCCAGGTTTTGACCTCCTCTAAGGATCTCACTAATTGGCATATCAAAGACAGCCGATTCCAACACCTATTACAATACCATAATCGAGTATAGGGGTCAGGTGTAACATTTTGGTTTTGCCCATCTATCTCCAAGGTTCAGGGCAATACTGGAATTTTAGTCCAGTTCAGGGTTTCAAGAAAACCCACACAACATGTACCTCAGGTCTCACCCTGGCAGCTGAGACAAGCCACCCCAACCATCTTGGCGGTATATCAGTGTTAGCCTTGGCAGGATAAATCTCCCCAGATCTATCCAATGACTGTGAAGATTCTAAACTAACACGAGTCTCATAAGTGTCCAGTTTAACGGTATTACACAGAAACACACCACAATGACATGAATCAATTATGTACTTTTATTCATTTATAATAAATGTCAAAATATAAATCAATCTAATTGGAGCTAAGGGCATAACTGTCTAACAACTCCCATTTGCACTTAGGTCCAATTGGGTACAAGCCAGAGTCGCATACTTTCCACATGTTTCTCAAACACTTTCTGTGTAAGTGGCTTAGTCAATGGGTCTGCTACATTGTCCGCTGACGCTACTTTTTGAATCAGGACATCCCCTTTACAAACTATCTCCCGTAGTACATGGTATTTCCTCTCGATGTGCTTTGACTTCTAATGGGCTCATGGCTCTTTAAACTGAGCTATAGCTCAATTGTTGTCACACAATAGTGGAATGGGTGATGTGCTGGACGGAACTACTCCTAATTCCTGACTGAACTTCTTCATTCAGACGACTTTTTTAGCAGCTTCATTTGCGGCAATGTATTCAGCTTCGGTCGTGGAATCTACGGTGGATCCTTGTTTATTGCTTTTCTAGCTAACTACCATCGAATACCAGACATCAGTATACCCTTGGATCTGTAGTGAACTACCACCGAATACCAGACAAAACTCTTTTGTCCTTCGAAGGTATTTCAGTATGTTTTTCACAGTTGTCCAGTGTTCCTATCCTGGGTTAGACTGGTATCTACTCACCACACTCATTACCTGAGCAATGCCAAGACAAGTGCACAGCATGACATACATGGTGCTCCCTACGGCTGAGGCATAGGGAATCTACTTCATGCCCTCAATCTCCTTTGGAGTCTTGGGAGACATACCCTTGGAAAGAGTAACTCCATGCCTGAAAGGAACATTTCCTTTCTTGGAGTTCTCCATACTATATCTCTTGACTATTTTGTCAATGGACCATCCTTTACCAACCTTGTGATACGATCTATGTTGATGTGGCCAAGTCGGTAATGCCACTAGCACGTGAGACTAACTGTATCACGGATCTTTTCTTGGGGATTACTTTTGACGTAGTTTCGGTAATGTTAGTTTCCAGAGAGGGATGGAGAACATAGAGACCATTCTCAAAATCCCCATATGCTAGGAATTTGTTATTATGTTTAATAGTAACATATTACTAAACAAAATAGAATAAACCATCCATGCACAATTTTGAGACAAAAATCAAATTTCTTCTTAAATTAGGCACGAAAAGACAATCTTTTAGTACAATAATTCCTTCTCTGAAAACTAACTCTATAGTACCTATGGCTGTAGCTGCAATATTTATAGAAGTCCCCAAGTAAAGTGTCACTTCTCCATCACTCAATCTTTTGCTTATCTTGAACCCCTACAGTGAGTTACAGGCATGAGTCGAAGCCCTGGAGTCAATACACCAGGAAGCTGAAGTGACCAACAGATTGGTCTCTATGATGAAAGAATCGAATGTACCTTGTTTCTTAGTGTCCAGGTATTGAGGACAACTCCTCTTCCTGTGGCTGGTCTCTATGACGAAAGAATCGAATGTACCTTGTTTCTTGCCCGATTTGCCATTTTCAACAAGCATGGCTATCGGTTTATCCTTCTTAATCAGTTCTTCAGTCCTCTGCAACATATTGCTGAGTTCCTAAAGGCTAATGTTTAGCTTACTTTCATGTTGTAATTCATGATAAACTGACTGAAGGACGGAGGTAAGGAATTGAGGACAACATCAATTTTGGTGTCATGATCTAGCCCTGACTCGAGAGCCTCCAGTTCATTGATATAACCCATCATCTTTAGACAATGGTCATGAACCTATTGGTTCTCAGTCATCTGTGCAGTCATAAACAATTTTAAGTCCTTTTGTTGAGTAGAACAGTTCAGTTCTTCATACATAGTCTTCAGACTATCCAATATATCCTTGGACACTTCGATCTTATCGAATTATCGCTGTATCGGATTGTCTAAAGGGGCTATAATATAACACGGGACAAGAGAATTTTTCTCTTCCCATTCTTGATACTCTCTTCTTCAGGCCTCAGAAGCCCTTCACCCGGACGATCCGGAGTAGGGTTCTTAGCAATTTTGGCCAATTTCTCGGATGTCAAAACCAACATAAGATTTCGGAATCAGTTAGCATAATTAAGGCCCTTGAGTTTGTTATCATCCAACAATTTGGTGAAGTTTCCGTTTGCCATTTCTGGTAAAGGCAAGGCAGATTTATAAGTCCACAACCTAATTGATTCATGTCATCACATAGAAATGGCTTTTAATCTATGTTCCTTTTCCATTTTGGGCATCTTTGAGATTCCCTCCAATCTCAGTGACAGAGACAGTTGTGTCTCTGGAAATGTGGTAAACCACATGGGGTGCATGGAGCCAACTGTGAGAGAGTCTTCCAGACAAGGTTCACAGCTATTTTAGGTCAAACCTTTCTGTCTAGTAAGTGCTCACCCATTATGTTCGTGAACACCAATGTACCGTGAGAGAGTCTTCATTTTTAGGATAGGCCCCTCCCACATTCTATGATGCCCCTATCATCTCATGAAGCAATCTAACCAACTGCATTAGTAGATGGATAACCCAATTTTATGGTGCATCTCAACCCACCAATGCAACCAACCTTCATACTAATGATGGAAGGCTTTTAGAGAATTCATCATATGAAATTCCCTATCTCATGCACTTATATTTAATAAAGGGAACGAAAACCCCCTAGAACTGATTTAGATCAAACCAAAGTGGCTCCCACTGGCTTTCATAAAGCCATATTCAAAGTGGGCCCAAAACGGCTAGGGTTCTGGGGTATTCCTCTTGGGGAGAAACTAAAGTGGACCCATTTGAGAAAGTGAGATCATCCAATGATCTTAAGGGCATCATGCCAATGATGTGCATTTAGGCATGGTGTTCGAAGGAGCCACTATTGAATTAACATGGGCCAAGCACTTATGGCCCATGTATGCAGCACATCACATTACATACATCACATGCATGGAGTCCATAATTGACCCAATCAATTAAATAACTGTAAAACCCATAGTTAAATTTAAAAAACTTTCAGCCCATTTAAAGCCCATAATATTATCAAATAATATTATCTAGGTATATGGGCTGAACTGCAAAGAGCAGTTCGACCTATATAGCATTTATGCTGAATTGGGCTAAAGCAATTTTAACAATCGAAAACTGAGTTTTACAGATGTGGGCCGAATTGCATCTTGCAATTAACCATCAACTCTTTGACCCATATAGGAAATTTTAGGATTGAGAACAACGCCCATCGAACCACAGATTTGGTCCAATTTGGTTTGAATGGGTATAGGGTTTGATGTTTAATTCAAGATCCAATTCAAGAAACATAAACTGAAAATAAAGAAACTGATACGTGACAATCAAGAATCAGTAAGAGGGCTATTCGTAAGGCTGCTACCCTGCAAAACAAGGATCAGTTCGCAGTTTGTAGTTTCCAAAATTGTAAATCGCAGATCGCTGAACCCTAATTTTTCTATTAATATTACATCAGATTCGAATTCCTATACATTCCGTCTAAAAAAATAATAATAAGATTAATTACAAACCAAGAATAAATAAGAAAAAATGCAGATGCGTAGATTTCTTGCGTTGCAGAAAAGATTTCAATATCCTCCATACGAACAACCCAAAATTCAAGAAAAATAAATAGAGCAATTCTAAATATATAACAGAATAATAAAGAATTATTTTGAGATCATTTGCCCAAAATTGGGAACCGATTTCCCAGAAAAATCGCTAACTATGCAAATTGGGTAGAATATTTTCTACCGATTTGTGCAGATCAAATCTGGTTCAAGAATCAAACCATGGCTCCGATACCACTGAAGGGATGAAAGATCCATCATATGGATGGCCGAGCCCTACAGGAAGGTTGGGCGAAATTTCAAAAATTTCTCTCTCTCCCATCTAGGAATCACATTCCCTATTTTTGAAAATTGCATTTTCAAGGATCTTTCTTGAAACCAAAACCGGGCCAGATCTGAAACCAAAAGAGAGGAGAGGGATATACCTGATACGAAGTATTAGTAATTCCCAATGAATGTATTCACGCCCAAGGGGAATACCAAAACCCGCTTCCACCGAAGATGATACAGTGTGTAATGAAGCAGGATTAGCAGGATGACTCTTCGGTAAGAACCAGGATCCTCTAGAAAGAATCGAACAAGGGCTGGTGAGCTCGACTTTAAATTTTTTCTTCTGTCAAGAAACAATATCAAGAATCTTTCTTGATCGATTCCTCAAGAGGAGATCGAACTAGGTAGGGATGTCATGAATAGGAGTGAATTCTGGAGGTTGCTATGTTGTGTAATTGAGGAATTTGCCCCCATTATTTATAGCCTTCTCTGGATCAGCCTCCTAATCTAATTAGGAGAGAGTTCCTTAATCCAAATTTGATATTTGGATCGGGACTCTTGAATGGATAAGACTTATCTTATCCTTCAGCTAATCCTAATCAGATTATAAATCCTATCTTGCCTCCTTTTAATTAACTAACTTAAACCCAGTTCGAATTGGGCTTTAGGCCCATTAAGCTTATGTGCTCCCCTTAACCTGCTACCCAGTTGGCTCTCTTTGTATGGCGTGGGACCCAAGCATTGTTCTACACATCAGCCACATGGGTTCAGCCCAGCATTTGTTACAAGGCCTGGCCGAATTCACTGTAGGAGACAGTGAACCTTTGAGTTCATCACTATGGGGTCTTAATGGTCCTAGCATTTATACTAAATGGTCATTGGGTCCAGCCACTTTATGAAAACCGAAGAACTATGGGTAGATGCAAGATTAGCCCATCAGATATTACCTTCAATGGTCATACACTTAACCTCTCAGCCCATGATTATCAAACACTACCCAACAAGAGAGGACCTCTCCCTCGGCTGCCAGGGACAGTGCTGCACTCTCTACTCACAAGGATCCCTGGAATTAAAACCTTTTGCAAACATTTTGAATCCATAATATATATATATATATATATATATAAATATATTTTGCAAAAAACAAATTTCAATGGTTGAAATCAACTGCCAGCAGTTTATGTTTCCATTAGAGAGAGTGCATTCCCCAATCATTCACTTTGTCGGATATGGGGGCTGATCCTGTCACTATGATCACCTACTCAGATGAATTCTTGGACTGTCCCAACATCCCCAGGTTTTGACCCCCTTTAATGATCTCACTGATTGGCATATCAAATACAACCCAATCGACTCCTAGTGCAGTACCATAATCGATTCTAGGGGTCAGGTGTAACATTCCAATTTTTCCCATCTATCTCCAAGGTATAGGGCAATACTAGAATTTTGGTCCAGTTTAGGGTTTCAAGAAAACCCACACTTCATGTACCTCAAGTCTCACTCTGGCAGCTGAGATAAGCCACCCCAGCCAACTTGGCACTACATCAGTGTCAGCCTTGGCAGGATGAATCTCACCAGATCTATCCAACGACTGTGAAGATTCTAAACTAACACGAGTCTCATAAGTGTCCAGTTTAAGGGTATTACATAGAAATAGACCACAATGACATGAATCAATTATGTACTTTTATTCATTTACAATAAATGTCAAAAGATACATCAATCTGATTGGAGATAAATGCATAACTATCTAAGAGCATGAGCCTTCTTATGGAAGTGAAGTATCGATGGTTGAAATTAGTATTGTTCTTTAGCAAAGTGTTATTGTCAATGTAGGGATGGGTGAAGTTTTCCCTCCCTTAGACCATTACAGTGAGGTAGAGTATTTGCATTTATAATTTGAATAGGGGTCATACCTACTATCGACAAAGCCCCTGCATGGTTACATGGAGGTGTGGTTGTGCCTGGAGTTGCTAGGGCTTTCGTGTGGAGCATGCAACATCAAAGAACCGGCCATAGTATGAGAGTGTCTGGGGTCACCAGGGCTTTGGTTGCTTTGGGGTTGCCAAGGCTTTGGTTGTGCCTAGGGTTGGTAAGGCTTTGTTTGTGCCTAGGGTTACCATGGCTTTGTCTGTTTCTGGGGTTGCCAGAGCTTTGTTTGTACTTATGTTTGCTAGGGCTTTGTTTGTGGGTAGGGTTGCTAGGGCTTTGTTTGTGGTTGGGTTTTCTAGGGCTTTGTTTATGGCTAGGGTTGCCAGGGCTTTGTCTGTGGCTGGGGTTGACAGGGCTTTGTCTGTGCCTAGGGTTGCCAGGGCTTTGTCTGTGCTTTGAGTTGCTAGGGCTTCATGAATAATTGGGATTGTCAGGGCTTTGAGAGTGCTTGGAACTGCCAGGGCTTTGTGAGTGCTTGGGACTACCAGGGCTTTGAGAGTGCCTAGAATTGCTAGGGCTTTGTGAGTGCCTGGGGCTTCCGGGGCTTTGAAAGTGCTTGGGACTCTCAGGGCTTTGTGAGTGCCTAGGGTTGCTGGGGCTTTGAAAGTGCCTGGGACTACTAGGGCTTTGAGAGTGCCCGAGGCTGCCGAGGCTTTGTGAGTGCTTGGGATTGCCAGGGCTTGCCCGAGGTTGTCGGGGGTGAGTACAAGTATGGAGAGCATATTTAAACAAGTTATAGTATGCGACTTATTTGAGTACAATGACAATATATATTTATGCATGTAGACTTCATCTTCATCAAATCATGTGAAAGGAAAGAAAATTCATTGCAATCAGAGCCATGTGAAATGAAATAAACTTTATCGCAAGTATGCAGATTGTTGATATATGCGTTAGTAATAGAGTTCAATAAAGAAGCAAGTATACTGAAACATTGCACATTTATTTATAGAATGTGTACATGTAATGGTGGAATTACAAAAGTACAGAGTTACTCGAAGTAGGGTTTCAACGTGTAGCCATTGATTGTTTCATTCTCTTCTTCCGTGTCTGCAGTTTTTAATACATTGTAGCCTGAAGTATGGGCTTCTTTTATTAGGTATGGCCCCTCCCATGTTGGGGCAAATTTTCCTGCAGACTTGCCTTGCCTAACATTGAGCATTGTCTCGAGTTTGTCTACAAGTAACTGATCCATGTCTTCTAGCTTGATTTTATTGTCCATCGTGAAAGCTACTCTAGCGGATATGGCTTGTATCTCTATTGGGAGTACTACTTCTTGACCATACACCAAAGAGTAGGGTGTCACCTGTGTACTCTTTCTGACAACTTGTCTTCCTAATCCTTTTGGTTATCGGCCACTATTTTGCTCAACATTCTGAGTAAAGTTTTATTTGTGGCCACTAGTTGCCCATTTCCTTATGGGTAATATGTTTTTGATGTTCCTAATCTTGCACCGTACTGCCCTAGAAGGTCACAAACTTCTTGGTTTTTGATGGATAGGCCATTATCTGTTAGTATCCACATTGGAACTCCGGATTTGTAGATTATGTTTTGTCTTAGGAAATTGGCTACGTTCTCTGCACAAATTTGTCGCAAGGGTATGGCCTCTACCATTTGGTGAAATAATCTATAGCTACTATGATAAAATTACCCTTTGGAAGGCGGGTGTATTTTGCCTATTACGTCTACCCCCAAGTATGGAATGGCCAGGGTGTGATGATTGGGTGGAGATTGTTGGTAGGTTTATGGATTCTCTCACAGTGGACTTGGCACTTGTGACATCTACGTACATGTCGCTGCGTATCCTCCATCATGGTTGGCCAGTAGAAGACTAGGTGAAGAATATGGTTGTATAGTGCTATTTGTCCTTGATGGGCCATAGGTTCAAAGCTATGGGCTACCTCTAGTACATCATTGATCTCATCACCAGCCAGGAATCACAAAGGTTTTCCCACTTGTGATTTCTTGTATAACATCTCGTCCTGGAGACAGAACCTCCTAGCTTTAGATAGTAGTCTCCTCCTCAGTGTAGTGTCAATGGGCAATGTGTAATCTTTCAAATATTCTATATACATCCTCCTCGAGTCCTCCTTGTAAACCATGAGGCATTCTCTACCGTCTACTTGTGGGGTGCACTTATCGCATTCCCGTTGCACCTTGGTAGAGTCCCACTTCATCACAGGCTACTAATACCCTATCTTTTGTAATCTCCATAATAGGGTACTTGTGATGTCCCCACAGTTGATCTTGTGCACTTCGCTCAACACTGCCTCATCCTCTGATTTCCCTAGGCATCTTGTCCTTTCTCCGTCTGACTCCCTATGATACAATTGAAGGGATAGGAACATGGACACCCAAAGATTGTGGAATAAAGGGGCGAATTTCAAAAAAATTTTCTCTCCCCTCATCTGGGAATTGAATTCCCTATTTAGAAAATCATATTTTCAAGGATCATTCTTGAACCATAAACTGAAATAGATCTGAACCAAAAAGAGTAGGGAGAGATAATACCTGATACAGAGAAGTAGTATCTCCCAATGGAGGTGTTCACACCCAAGGAAGGATCCAAAATCTGCTCCCACTGAAGATGGCGCAGTGTAGGGTGGAGCAAAATCAGTAGTGTTCTTCCAAATGAACTTGATCCTTCTCAAGAATCACCTGGACGGCTTGTGAATACAACTCCCACCAATCTTTTCTCCAAAAGATGGGAATCAAGATCCAATCTTGATTTCTCCCAAGAACTGGAGGTCGAACTGCTGTAGGCAGCGGCTGTAGGAAAGAGGCGGCAAGAGAGTATTTGCAGGGTGCAGATTCTCTCTTCTGTGATTTCAGCTCTGAAGATAAGACTATGTTTTGTTTGCTTGTGATTGTGTCTAAAGGCTGCCGGCCCCTCTTCCTTTTACAGAATTAAAGGGATCAACTCCTATTCCCATTAGGAGTTGCTAACCCAAATCATATTTGGATTATAAGTCCCTTTAAGATAAGGGATAACCCTTATCTTATCTGTAGATTAGATCAGCCATCTCCTAATCTAATTAGAAAGTTTCCAGATCTAAATCTCATTTAGATCTTGGACTCTCTAAGTGGATAGGGTGTGGGCCCAATCCTATCAGTTGATCCATCTTAGAATTCGCCCCTTAAGTGACTAATCAAATTAGCCCAGTTCGAAATGGGCTTAAGGTCCATTTAAGGTTATGTATTCATTTATCCTTCCAAACTGCTGCCCAGTTGGGCCTCCTTGTATGGCGTGGGACCCAAACATTGATCTACACACTAGCCACATAGGTTCAGCCCAGCCTTTATTACAAGGCTTGGCCGAATACACTGTTATGGATAGTGCACCCCCTGAAACCCATCAGATGGGCTCTATGGGTCCAACACTTACCTTAAGTGGTCCCTGGGCCAAGCCACCTTGTAACACCTAGGGACTGTGAGCAGATGCAAGATTAGCCCATCAGGTATTATCCTCAATGGTCTTACACTTAACCTCTCAGCCCATAATGATCATACATTGCCCGACAAGAGAGGACCTCTCCCTCGGCCGCAAGGAACAGTGTTGCACTCTTTAATTATATGGATCCCGGGAATTAAAACCTTTTGCAAATCATTTCGAAACCATAATTTCTATACTTTTAGATCTCATATAAAATATATTTTGCAAAACAAATCTCAATGATTGAAATCGGCTGCCAGCAGTCTTGGTTTCCATCAGTGAGAGTGCATCCCCGATCATTACCTTTGTCCGACAAAGGGGCTGATCCTGTCACTATGATCATCCACTCAGATGAATTCTCAGACTGTCCCAACATACCCAGGTTTTGACCCCCGCTAAGGATCTCACTGATTGATACATCAAAGACAACCCAATCCGACACCTAGTGCAATATCATAATCGAGTCTAGGGGTCGGGTGTAACTTTCCAGTTTTGCCCATCAATCTCCAAGGTCCAGGGCAATACTAGAAATCTGATACAGTTCAAAGATTCAATTAATCCTACACTGTATGTGCCTAGGGTCTCACCCCGGTGGCTGAGACAAGCCACCCCAACCAACTTGGTGGCGCCATAGTGTCAGCCTTGTCAGGATAGGTCTCCCAGACCGACCCACTGGCTATGAACATTCTAAACTAAAACGAGTCTCATTAAGTTTCCAATTTAAGGGTATTACACAGAAACATGCCAAGGGAACATGAATCAAATATGCACTTTTATTCATTTACAATAAACTCATAAAGTACATCATTTTGATTGAAGCTAAGGGCATACAAAACTATTGAACAACTCCCACTTGCACTTAGGTCCAATCAAGTACTAGCCGGAGTCCCATGCTTTCCACGTTTTTCTCAAACACTTTCTGCGATAGTGGCTTTGTACTCGGCCTCGGTAGTGGAGTCTGCAGTAGACTCCTGTTTGCTACTTTTCCAGCAAACAACACATGATCCTATCATAAAAACATATCTAGATGTAGACTTTCTATCATTTGGAATCGACTGGAAATCGGCATCTGTATACCCTTGGATCTGTAGTGAGCTACCATCGAAAACTAGACAAAACTCTTTTGTCTTTTGGAGGTACTTAAGTATGTTTTTCACAGCAGTCCAGTGCTCCTGCCCTGGGTTGGCCTGAAATCTGCTTACTACACTCACTGCCTGAGCAATGTCAGGATGAGTGCAAAGCATGGCATACATGATGCTCCCTATTGTAGAGGCATAGGAAACGTCTTTCATGCCATCAATCTTCTCAGAAGTCTTGGGATACATCTTCTTGAAGAGAGTGACTCCGTGCCTGAAAGGAACATTTTCTTTCTTGGACTTTTCCATGCTGTATCTCTTAACTATTTTCTCAATGTAGGCAGATTGGCATAATCCTATTATCGGCTTCGATCTATCTCTATAGAGTCGAAGACCCAGTATATAGGAGGCTTCTCCAAGATCTTTCATGGAGAATTGCTGTGAAAGCCATACATTCACCGTAGTCAACATTCCCACATCATTCCCACTGAGTAGAATGCCGTCTACATATAGAATCAAGAAGCTAACCTTATCTCCACTGTACTTCTTGTAAACAAAGGGTTCATCCGGATTCTGCTCGAAGTCAAACGATTTGACACCAGAGTCAAAACGGATTTTCCAACTTCTAGAAACTTGCTTAAGTCCATAAATGGATCTATTGAGTTTACATACCATGTATTCCTGACTTGCAACTATGAAGCCTTGTTGCTGCTCCATATAGATATCTTCAGTAAGATCTCCATTCAGGATGCAGTTTTGACATCCATCTTCCAAATCTCATAATCATGGTATGCTGCTACAGCTAGCAGGATCCTAATGGATTTAAGCATGGCCACAGGTGAAAAGGTTTCCTCATAATCAATGCCCTCTTTTTGAGTGTACCCTTTCGCCATCAGACGAGCTTTGAAGGTCTCAACCCTACCATCGGGGCCCTTTTTCCTCTTGTAAATCCATTTGCAACCGATTGTTTTTACCCCGGAGGGTAGATCTACTAGAGTCCAGACTCCATTAGTCTCCATTGAGTGCATCTCTACTCTCATGGCCTCCACCCACTTCTGACAATCTATGTCCAACATAGCTTTCACGTAAGTTATGGGATCCTCCTCACTAGTCAAGGTTTCCACCAGGTAACTATCCTGGTCATAACCATAACGGACTGGTGGCCTGGATACTCGAGTGGATCTTCTAGGTTGGTCACTACCTGGAACTTGTGGGACATCTCCCACTGCTCCTAAGCTCTCCTCATCAAGAACAATTTCCTGATGTTGGGTGTCCAAGATGTAATCGGTCTCCAAGAATTGGGCATTTCGACTGCAGGACACTTTCTTCATCCACACAGCTTCTTTGGTAGCCTCACATGTGGCAATGTACTCGGCCTTGGTCGTGGAGTCTGCAGTGGACCCCTATTTGCTGCTTTTCCAGTAAACAACATACAATTCTATCGTGAAAACATTTCTAGATGTTGACTTTCTATCATCTGGATCCGACTGGAAATCGGATCCAGATAACCCTTGGATCTGTAGTGAATTACCATCGAATACTAGACAAAACTCTTTTGTCCTTCGAAGGTATTGAAGATTGTTTTTCACAGCCGTCCAGTGCTCCTGCCCTGGGTTGGCCTGAAATCTGCTTACTACACTCACTGCTTGAGAAATGTCAGGATGAGTGCACATCATGGCATACATGATGCTCCCTACGACAGAGGCATAGGGAACGTCTTTCATGCCATCAATCTCCTCAGAAGTCTTGGGAGACGTCTTCTTTGAGAGAGTGACTCCGTGCCTGAAAGGAACATTTCCTTTCTTGGAGTTTTCCATGCTACATTTCTTGACTATTTTGTCAATGTAGGTAGATTGGCATAATCCTATTATCCGCTTCGATCTATCTCTATAGAGTTGAAGACCTAGTATATAGGAGGCTTCTCCAAGATCTTTCATGGAGAATTGCTGTGAAAGCCATACTTTCACCGTAGTCAACATTCCTACATCATTCCCACTGAGTAGAATGCCGTTTATATATAGAACCAAGAAGCTAACCTTATCTCCACTATACTTCCTGTAAACACAGGGTTCATCTGGATTCTACTCGAAGTCAAACGATTTGACAGCAGAGTCAAAACGGATGTTCCAACATCTAGAAACTTGCTTAAGTCCATAAATGGATCTATTAAGTTTATATACCATGTTTTCCTGACCCCCAGCTATGAAGTCTTGTGGCTGCTGCATATAGATATCTTCAGTAAGATCTCCGTTCAGGAATGCAATTTTGACATCCATCTGCCAAATCTCATAATCATGGTATGCTGCTACAGCTAGCAGGATCCTAATGGATTTAAGCATGGCCACACGCGAAAAGGTTTCCTCATAATCGATGCCCTCTTTCTGAGTATACCCTTTCGCCACCAAACGAGCTTTGAAGGTCTCAATCCTACCATCGGGACCCTTCTTCCTCTTGTAAATCCATTTTCAACCAATTGCTTTTACCCCGGAGGGCAGATCTACTAGAGTCCAGACTCCATTGGTCTCCATTGAGTCCATCTCTGCTCTCATGGCCTCCACCCACTTCTAGGAATCTATGTACAACATAGCTTCCGCATAAGTCATGGGATCCTCCTCACTAGTCAAGGTTTCCACCGGTAACTATCCTGGTCATAACCATAACGGACTGGTGGCCTGGATACCCGAGTGGATCTTCTAGGTTGGTCACTACCTGGACTTGTGGGACATCTCCAACTGCTCCTGATCTCTCCTCATCAAGAACAATTTCTTGACGATGGGTGTCCAGGATGTAATCGGTCTCCAAGAATTGGGCATTTCGACTGCAGAACACTTTCTGCTCACTTGGGTCATAGAAAAAGTAACCTACAGAGCCTTTTGGGTAGCCTACAAATAGGCAACGGTTGGTCTTGGATTCCAACTTGTCTGCACTCGTTCTTTTAACGTGTGCTGGACAACCCCTAATCTTCGAGTGTCTGACACTTGGTTTCTTTCTGGTCCAAAGTTCATATGGAGTGTTCGGAACCGATTTGGTTGGAACCTGATTCAACACATAAATCATAGTCTCTAATGCGTAACCACGAAAGGATAACTTTGAGTGTATGAGAAGTGACCGGACCATATCCAATAAGGTCCTATTCCTCTCTGAAACACCATTAAGTTGTGGTGTAGCAGGAGGAGCTAATTGTGATACTATCCCATTGTCCTTTAATTAGTCCCTGAATTCGTCAGAGAGATACTCACCACCTCGATCAGATCGAAAGGCTTTAATTTCTCCCCCTAACTGTTTCTCGACCTTTTGTCTAAACTCTTTGAACTTTTCAAAGGATTCAGTCTTGTGTCTCATTAGGTACACGTAACCATATCGTGAGAAATCATTTGTAAAGGTGATGAAATACACATGTTGATTTCGTGTCCTAACACTCAGGGGACCACATGCATCAATATGTATTAGGTCAAGTGTGCCTGTACATCTTTCAGACTTATTGTTAAATGGCTGTTTTGTCATCTTGCCTTGTAGGCATGGCTCACAGGTGGGAAGATCTTCTACAATTAGAAAATTCAAAGGACCATCTTTTACCAACCTTGTGATTCGGTCAACACCGATGTGGCCGAGTCGGTAATGCCATAGACACATGGGATTAACTGTATCATGGGCTCTCTTCTTGGGGATTTCATCCAATGTAGTTTCGGTTATGTTAGTTTCTAGAGAAGGATGTAGAACATAGAGACCGTTCTCTAGTTCATCGTATGCGATGATTCTGTTATTTCTTTTAATAGTAGTCGTATTACTAAAGAAGACAGAATAACCATCTGCACACAGTTTTGAAACAAAAATCAAATTTCTCCTTAAATTTTGTACATAAGGACAATCTTTCAGTACAATAGTTCCTTCTCTAAAAAACAACTCCATGGTTCCTATTGCCGAAGCTGCAATAGTTGCAGTAGTCCCCAAGTAGAGTGTAACTTCTCCTTCACTCAGCCTTCTACTTACCTTGAACCCCTGCAGTGAGTTACACGCATGAGTTGAAGCCCCAGAGTCAATACACCAGGATGCAGAAGCTACCAATAAATTGGTTTCTATAACACAAGATTCGTAATTACCTTTCTTGGATTCCAGGTAGGCATGACAATTCCTTTTCTAGTGACCGGTCTTCTTACAGAAGTGATAGGCATCCGATGCTTTGTCTTTCTTCTGCTTCTTACCCTTAGTGGCTTTCTTCTGAGGCTTCTTTGCCTTCCTCTTTCTCTTGCCCGTTTTGCTAGTTTCAACAAGCATTGCTACAAGCTCATCCTTTTTAATCAGTTTTTCGGCTCTTTGCAACATATTGCTGAGCTCTTGCAAGCTGACATTCAACTTGTTCATGTTATAGTTCATGATGAACGGATTAAAGGAAGGAGGCAAAGAATTAAGGATAGCATCTATCTGGGTTGCAAGGTCCAACCTGGATCCAAGAGCCTCCAGTTCGTTGATGTAACCCATCATCCGAAGACAATGGTCGTGAACTTGTTGGCCCTTGGACATTTGTGTGGTCATGAATTGTTTCAAGACCTTTTGTCGAGTAGAACGATTCTGCTCTTCATATATCATCCTCATATTATCCAATATGTCCTTAGCAATTTCGATCTAATCGAACTGCCTCTGTATTGGGTTGTCCAAGGAGGCATTGATGTAACACCGGGCAAGGGAGTTTTTCTCCTCCCATTCTTGATAGTCTCTCCTTCGGGCCTCAGAAGCCTTGTCACCCGGACGCTCCGGGGCAGGATTCTTTGCCACTTTGTCCAGCTTTTCAGAAGCTAGGACCAACATAAGGTTCCTGTACCAGTCGGCATAGTTTGGGCCCTTAAGCTTGTTGTCATCAAGAATCTTTGCAAAAGATCCGTTTGCCATTTTCTGATAAAAAAGCAAACATCAGTCCACAACCTAATTTGATTCATATTCATTTCATAGATATGAATTTTAACCTATGATCCATTTCCATTTATTCATATCTGAGATTTCCCTCCTTTCTCAGTGACGGAGACTATGGGTTGTCTCTGGAAATGTGGGAAATCACATGGGTGCATGGAGCCAATTGTTTCAGCTATCTATGATGGATCATATCCACTCATCATATGAGTTTTCCCTTTTGGACTCTGTTAGACAATGTTCAGAGCCGTTTTCAAGTAAACCTTTCTGTCCAGTGAGTGCTTACCCATCATATTCGTGAACGCCAAGGTACTGTGAGAGAGTTCCCATTTTCTGGTGAAGCCCCTCCCACATCGGTCTATGACGCCCCTATCATCTTATGAAACACTTAGACAAGCCCAACAGCAAATGGATAGCCCATTTTCTGGTGCGTTTCCTCATTACTGAATGACCCATTCTCATGCTAATGATGGAAGGCCTTTAGAGAGTTCATCATGTGAATCTCCCTATCACGTGCACTCATATTAGCTGGAGGGAACAAATAATTACGCCCTAGTTTGATTTAGGTCAAACCAAAGTGGCTCCCACTGACTTTCATAAAGGCAGATTTCGGTGGGCCTTAAATCGGCTAGGGTTCCACATGTAACCTCTTGATGAGGTGTGGGGCCCACCATAGAGGGAGGTCATCCAATGACCTAAAGGGACACCATGGCAATGATGTGCATTCAACCATGGTGTACGTAAGAGCCACTGTCGAATGAGCATGGGCCAAGCACTTATGCCCATGCACGCAGCACATCAAACATCCATACATCTCATGCAGGGATAAATTAATCCAATCAATTAATTATTTGTAAGGCACATCGAACATTCAGACATCTCATCTAGTTTTGCCCATCAATCTCCAAGGTCCAGGGCAATACTAGAGATCTGGTCCAGTTCAAAGATTCAATTAATCATACATTGTATGTGCCTAGGGTCTCACCCCGGTAGCTGAGACAGGCCACCCCAACTGACTTGGTGGCACCACAGTGTCAGCCTTGTCAGGATAGGTCTCCTCAGACCGACCCACTGGCTGTGAACATTCTAAACTAACACGAGTCTCATTAAGTGTCCAGTTTAAGGGTATTACACAGAAACATACCAAGGGAACATGAATCAAATATGCACTTTTATTCATTTACAATAAACTCATAAAGTACATCATTTTGATTGAAGCTAAGGGCATACAAAACTATCTAACAACAGTACCCCGTTCACAAGCTAAAATTTTGCGATCAACTTGATATCCTTGGTCTCCATTGCCAACCGAGGTTAGGGTTACCCTGTGCGAACAGGGGAACTAAAGTTTGAATAAGTAAGTGAACGTTTGTCCATTGGGCAAGGTTAGGGTTACCCCAGTACCAACCAAGGTGCTAGTGCTACTCCCGTCGAAGGTCAAGTCCCACTCTTTACTTTCAGCCATGGCAATCATGGGCATGTCTCCAGGTACTTCATCTGATATGGGGAAGTCAAAGTTTGAGGGGAAAGTGGCCAATAGATCTGCCACTGCTTGGCACATGATGGCCCTTGCTTGGGTATACTCTATTGTGTACTCATTGAGCTGCACCGTCCACTTGATGAGTCTGCCAGAAAGGGGAGGTCTGTCCATGAAGAACTTGATTGGGTTGCTTCGTACGATGAGCCTCACCTTTTGTCCTAGGATGTAGTGCTTGAATTTTTGTGTGGCAAAGACTAGCACTAGACACTACTGCTCTATATGGGAATAGTTTTTCTCAGTTGGTTTGAGGGTTCTGCTGGCATAATATATCGGGAGCTCCACTCTATCATCGTCCTCCTGTGCCAGTAAGCATCCTATGGCCTTTGACCCTATTGCGATATATATTATGAATTCTCATCCATCTTCTGGGTGGTGACATTGTCGGGGCCCTAGCGAATGTTGCTTTCAGTTGCTCAAATGACTGTTGGTGCTCTTGGGTCCATTTAAACTCAATGGACTTCTTGATTAGCTTCATGAGTGGTAGTGCTGCATGTGCGAGGCCAAGGATGAACCTCCTTAGGTATGAAAATTTTCCTAGGAAAATTTTTAACTGAGATTCATTGGTTGGAGGCGGGAGGTCTATGATGGCCTTGACTTTGCTTTCATTTGGGTGTATCCCTGTCTGGTCTACTCTATAACCTAAGAACTTCTTGATTGTACCCCGAATGCACACTTTAGTGGGTTTAACATTAGCTTGAATTCCTTACAATGGGTGAAGACTTTCCTTAGAACTTCGGAGTGATCCTTTTTCTTTGCTTTGACAACCATGCTATCCACATAGCATTCAATTTCTTTGTGTATCATATCGTGGAAGACACTAGTCATTGCTCTTTGGTAGGTTGCCCCAGCATTCTTTAGACCGAAAGTCATCATCTTAAAGTAGAAATTTCCTATCAGTGTCCTAAAGGCTATGTGGGGTGCATGTGCAAGATCCATGAAGATCTGATTGTACCCGTTGTAAGCATCTAGGAAGGAGAAAAGATCGTGTCCTGCAGTGGAGTCTATCAATACCTCCATGTTGGGTAGAGGGAATTCATCCTTTGGGCAAGCCTTGTTTAGGCGCCTAAAGTCAACACATCATTTGCGATAAGTTGGGGTTAGTATTTTGGTGATATGCTACCACTAAAGGACTAGGTGGGAGGACATTAACCTTAACTATCCGTTCTTCTACACTATAACTATGTTTGCTAGCCACTTAGGGTGGGCTATTGGTTTGATAAAACCCACCTTTAATAGCCATTCAATCTCCTCTTTGGGCTATCAACACCTTCATGTTGGGTAGAGGGAATTCATCCTTTGGGCAAGCCTTGTTTAGATCCCTAAAGTCAACACAACATCTGCGATAAGGTGGGGTTAGTATTTGGGTGATATGCTACCACTAAACGACTAGGTGGGAGGACATTAACCTTAGCTATCCGTTCTTCTACACTGGAACTACGTTGGCTAGCCATTCAGGGTGGGCTATTGGTTTGATAAAACCCACCTTTAATAGTCGTTTGATCTCCTCTTTGATCTTTAGGGTTACTTCTGGCTTGAAAATCCTCTGCGGTTACTTCATTGGCCAGAATTTTGGGTCTATACATTGGGAGTGTCTGACGAGTTCTAAGTCTAAACTCGGCATCTGGTCGTATGACCAGGTAAATACATCCTGAAATCCTGTGAGAAGATGTAGTTAGACTATTTTTGGTCTCTGAGGATTTTGCAATAAGGATAGTTCCTTACCTTTTAGGAGTGTGATGAGCTCTTCTTTGCCTTCAGCTGCCAGCTTGGCGGATATATATAGCAGTCTTTTGTCTGTCCCATCAGTCGCTAGATTGATCTCTTCTAATGGCTCTTCTACTGTGTCAATGGAATCTATCATGCACCTAGGAGGTACTTTGTCTTCATCGCAATATTCCAGAGCATCCTCCTTCAACTCCTATCATGGTTTACGTTATTATTTGACTAAAAATCAAGGGTTTCGTGTCTAATAAGTTTGTGGCTAAGCATTCTACCTTTGCATTATTCTCAAGGGCTGAATTATTGTTCGACGATGTTATTATAGTGACGTCGATTTGCGATGTAGTGAAACGATGTTGGTTGAAACATTACTTAAAGTCTTTCGTTAGAGTGTTATAGTGACTTTTGACAAATAGATATGTACTTGATTTGGAAAAGCTATTAGATAGTGTATGCCCTTAGCTCCAATCTGAATGATGTACATTATGACATTTAATGTAAATGAATAGAGTACATATTTGATTCATGTTATTATGGTGTGTTTCTATGTAATACTATTACACTGGACACAAATAAGACTTGTGTTAGTTTAAAATCTTCACAGCCATTGGATAGATCTAGGGAGATTTATCCTGCCAAGGCTAATACTGATGTGCCACCAAGTTAGTTGGGGTGGCTTGTCTCAGCTACCAGGGTGAGACCTGAGGTACATGCAGTGTGGGTTTTCTTGAAACCTTGAACCGGACCAAAATTCCAATGTTGCCCTAGACCTTGGAGATAAATGGGCAAAACTGTAATGTTGCACCTGACCCCTAGACTCGATTATGATACTACACTAGGTGTCAGATTGGGTTGTCTTTGATATGCCAATCAGTGAGATCCTTAGAGGGGGTCAAAACCTAGGTATGTTGGGATAGTCCAAGAATTCATCTGAGTGGGTGATCATAGTGACAGGATCAACATCTTTGTCTGACAAAGTGAATGATCAGGGATGCACTCTCTCTGATGGAAACCAAAACTTTCAGCAGTTGATTTCAATCGTTGAAATTTGTTTTGCAAAATATATTTATATATATATATATATTAAGGTTTCAAAATGTTTGCAAAAGGTTTTAATTCCTAGGACCTGGTGAGTAGAGAGTGCAGCACTGATGTGTAGATCAATGTTTGGGTATATATATATATATATATATATATATATATATATTAAGGTTTCAAAATGTTTGCAAAAGGTTTTAATTCCTAGGACCTAGTGAATAGAGAGTGCAGCACTGATGTGTAGATCAATGTTTGGGTCCCACGCTACACAAGGATAGCCAACTGGGTAGCTGATTAAAAGGGCTAGTGAGCACATAGACTTAATGGGCCTAAAGCCCAATTCGAACTGACTTAATAAGATTAATTAAAAGAGGGCGGTTTTGGGATTTAGATCAGCAGATAGGATAAGGGATTATCCCTATCCACTCAAAGAGTCCAAATCCAAATAAAGGTTTGGATAATGAAACTCCTAATTTGATTAGGAAGGATGATCTTTATCTGTAGATAAGATAAGGGATTATCCTTATCTCTTAAAGAGAGTCCAGATCAAAATAAAAGATTTGGATTAGGAAATTCCTAATGAGATTAGGAGAATCTGCTTTAAGGCTATAAATAGGAGAGCAGGGAGAACCTACAAATACACAACATAAATCACAAATAGTTTGCTGAATTAAGAGAGAAGACTATATACAATTCAACTGCTTCTGTCTTCTGCTCTTGTTCATGCTCTTACAGCCCTACCCAGTTCGTTCTCCACTAATGGGAGTGATCAAGAATAGTTCTTGATATTGCCCTTTGCTAGAAAAGGCAATCTGAAGTCGTTCTCACCAGCCCTCCATCATATTCTTGCTGAAGAACCGTCCTACTAATTCTGCTTCACCTCGCACCATGTCATCTTCGGTGGAAGTAGTCTTTGGTCTTTTCCTTGGGTGTGAACACCTTCATTGGGGGTTTATTACTACTTCATATCAGGTATATCCCTCTACTCACTTTTGGTTTCAGATATGGTCTGGTTTGGTTTCAAGATTGATCATTGAAAATGTAGTTTTCTAAAATAGGGAATGCAATTCCCATATGGGAGAGAGAGAAATTTTTGAAAATTTGCCCAACCTTCCTGTAGGGTTCGGCCATCCATATGATGGATCTCTCATCCCTTCAAAAACATCAATAATGGATCATACAATAGAGATTAACTTTTTGAAAAGGATTTTTTCCATGAGTACATGTTGTGATAAGGCTACATTGAACAGGATATATCATAATAAAATCATACCTCGAGAATGGCCTTCTTGGCTGCAAGTGGGTCATCGTCTTCATGTTCCTTGACAATGGTGTAGTAGTCTTTTCCATTACTCCCCATCATCCGGATGCATCTACTTCTCTTCTTGCACTCGATGGTCCCCATAGGCTTGCTCTCTGGCGGATGAGGCAACTTTGTTCCTTCGACCTTGGCTATCCTCGTCTCTCTGTCATCCGACAATTCTGTGAAGTAAATGGCATCCTTTAGGTGTGTCTCTAACTTATTGAAGGGAGCCTTGGTGGCTAGGATCCTAATTGATCATCCCTAGTATTTGGCTTTGATGCAGTGATGATATGTCGATGTGACAAGGGCCAAGTCGTGCATGAGTGGGCGTTCCAAGAGAGTGTGGTAAGAAGTCCTCCCTGGGATTATCTAGAACTCTTGCATGATGCTGAACGGGCCTATCACTACTTATAGCTCAATGGATCCTTCCGTGATGGACGGGTTCTTGTTGAAGCCTATTACCTCTAGTGGTAATCCCTTGATATCTTCCTTCCGGACGTTCATCAGTTCTAGTGTGTGGACGGAAATGAGATTGATGGAGCTTCTTAGGTAAACCATCGATCTTCTGATTTCAAAACCCCCTATTTTTGCCATGATATACATGAGTCTGTTATGGAGGGGGTTAGCTGCCAACATGTCCTCTACTGTGAATTCCATGCTGCTGCGATCATGGCTATAAGACTGTAGCGGGTACCGAAATATTTCTACCAATGCTCTGATGGCCAGCTTTCATATTGTCATGTTGGCCCCTTGCTTGTTGAAAAACTATTGCAGCTCTTCGCTCTATTCTATTTTCTCTATCAGAGGATCAGATTGGTATTGATCGGCTGCTCCGACTACTTTGTTACTTCCTCCTTGGGTATGGGCTAGGAGGGGGTCAGTTTCCACACGTGTTGGGTCCTTTTTAATGAACTGGTCCAGCTTTACCTTTTGTAGGAACAACCTTCATAGGGTGAAACAATCCATCAGGTCATGATGTGGTGCCTGATAGAAGTTGCACCATCTCCCACCGCGCTTGTCTTTCTCTAGGTCCACTCTTGGTGGTGGTGGTGGCATGCTGATGGCCCTGTTTTCGACTAGCTTGTTTAGTATCATTATAACTTCTTCCCTTGTGCAGGGGAAGGGGGAGGGGCGCTCCTTCTTCCTTGGGTGTTATCACATTGGTATGGTCCCTGTCTATCTCCTCCATTGTTTTTGGGCTTTTTTTCGACTGCATACGCTTCATTTCTATTGTATGGAGAGGTGTCCTTGACGGTTCGCGCTGTCCTCTTCGTGCACCTCTAGAGCTGGCTAAAGGTCTCGACTTTGATGTTCTCGATGCCAAATCTGTAAGTAAGGCGCATGCCTTGCATACATTGCTCAATGAAACTTTTCTCAGTGGTGTGTTTGTCAAAAATGGAGTGTGTGAGTTTTTGAAACCTCATAACATAGGCCAGAAGATCTTCCCTTGGTCCTTGCTCCAAGTTCCGTAGGTCGACCATTGTTAATTTTCTTTCTAGGGTGAACTACTTTGATAGAAACTTCTTGGCTAGTTCACCCCATGAATCAATGCTCCCAGGGGTGAAACTCACGAACAACATGTACACTAGACCGGTCAATGACTTTGAGAATTTTCGTACGTTGAGATCCCCATCAAGGGTGAAGGAGCTGAGCATGTCCTTAAACATGCTGATGTGCTCTTGCAGGCTACCTCTCTACTTGTCATATTGTGGCCACTGTTCAAGATGGGTGTACCCGACAAGGTAGGGCTTGTACAGGATACGGTCAGAGTAAGGCTTTTGCAGGACAACCGAATCCTGGGCCCGGTTGCGGCTTTCAACTACCATCCCTTGGACATATTTCCTCAGTTTGTCTCGGCTAAGAGGGGTCTCTGTTATCGGGTCCATGTAGAGAAAGGCATGAGACTAGTGGATTGGTTGGTGGTCTATTTGGGTCGAAGTTGGGTTGGCTCTATTAGACTACTCGGGGATGGTGAGAGTCGGGTTGGAGGCATGGTGGCTAGGGTTGGGATTGGAGTTGGGGACACCGGGATGAGAGGTGGCTAGAATTTGTTCGGCTTGGGTCAAGCAGTTGAGTAGGATCTAGAGGGCGCTCCTTGTTTCCTCCTGGCTCTACTCGAGCTTCCTGAATCTACTTTCGAAGAACGCCTCGAACCCATAGACTTTATCCGAGAGTATCTTGTTATCAGCCTGAATAGGCATCTCCATCTGAAGTTGGTTTTCCTCCCCGAAGTTGGTGTTTTCCATGGCATTGTTCTACTCCTTAGGGATGGTGGTGAGGTTGGTTCTCCTTGAGGCCATTCTCTGTAATCAAAGAACTAACCAGAGATTCTATTGTAGGTGGGGTAAGGCTTGGGTGTAGGTGGTCTCATTGAAAGACAGAGAGAGGCCAATGAGTAGGGAAATAGGCTTTTTGGGGCTAAGGATGTCGAGGCAAGGGATCAAAGTGAGAGTGAGTGCTTGAGTGTTGGATGCCAAATGCTAAGAATCAAATGAATTTCAATATGAGGGGGATCTCTATTTGCTGTCAATCATTAAGTGCGCCACTAGGGTTCTGCCACGTGTCTCATGAGGATTCTCCCGAGTGTTGGATTTCCTTCCTCTCAAGATTCTTCATTACTCACGTGTGCTACTACCTCTTGCATGGTTTAACTTAACTGACATGGTGCTAATGACCTCACCGCTTGACGGGTGGGTTCTTGTTGACTCCACGTGGTGTTTCACTACATCTTTTGCTGTTGTAGGTTCCACGTGTCTCCGGGCATGCGTGGACCTCACCATGGGCTCGACCCGAGTTTCTCTCAATCTGGTTCACAAGTGGTCTTGTAAGTCATGGGTTTATCGCACGCTTTGGCTGGCATGGGTTCATCGCACGTTCGAGTGGACTTAGGCCCCTTGGATGGGCTTGGTCATTATAAGGCCAAGCATTGGTTAGGGACTATAGGGAGACCCATTAGGACTTGGGTAGAAATGTAACAAGAATTCCTTAGGAAGTTCTATCCTATAGGCAGAACCAATACCATGAGGAGAGCTATCACGGGATTCACCCAAACACTGGGTGAACAAATTCATGAGGCTTGGGAGAGGATAAAAGAGTTAATGAGAAAATGCCCACACCATGGCCTGCCCTAGTGGCAAATTGTCCAGCCCTTCTATGAAGGCTTGACAGATCAATACAAGCAGATGGTAGATGCATCGTGTGGGGGTGCATTTATGAGCAAGAGTGAGAATGATGTTTTTAATCTTTTCAAAACCCTGAGTGAGAATTCTATCAATAATGTGTCTTTGTATTCCTATGAAAGGTCGGTGGTCTTGTCATAGAGCTCAATGTAGAGTGTTGGGGACTTGATCTCCACCAGAATCAAGGCTTCGTCATTGAATGTGAGGTTAAAAGGGGTCTTCCCAGTTGTTGTCCTCTTAGTGGCTAGATATGCACAAAGGATGGTAGACAATTCTTCAACCCACCTACCTTTCGCTTGATCTGGTCATGTCTTCAGGCCATGCAATAAAGAGTAGTCTGTGACTTTGGTATGACCATTACTTTGTAGACGGTGAACTCGAGTGGTGTGATGATCGATGTCCAACTCAGTGCAGTTCTCTTCAAAATTTTTGTTAGTGAATTTGATGTCATTATCTATGATCAGAACCCAGAGAATGCCAATGCAAAAGAAAATAGACCTTCATAGGAAACCTTTAGCATTTTGGCTTGTTATCCATGCTAGGGTTTTGTTTTTGATCATTTATTGAAGTAGTTGACAACAACAAAGATGAACTTCTTCTAACCGGTTGTAAGAGGGAAGGTGCCAAGGATGTCCATTCCCCATGGGCAAAGGGCCAAGGGTTATTGAATGACATTAAAGGGACCGTAGACTAGTGGGATAAGTTGGAGTTCCTTTGACACCAGTTTCATTTTTGCATGAGTTGTGTAGCGTCTTCATAATCGGCCAGAAGTACTCTTGCCAAAGGGCCTTATATGCAAGAGTCTAGGCTTTGGGTGATCACCACATATTCTTCCATTTATCTCTCGAAGCATATAATCAGCCTCATTGGGGGTGAGGCACTTTAGGTAAGATAGGGTGTACGACTTTCAATATAGGTTCCCTCTGATGGTGCAATATCAAGTTGCTCAATGTGTCATCTTTTTGGGTTCAACTCGATCATCTAGAAGAGTGTTGTCTTGGAGGTAATAGAAGATTGGATCTTTCTGGGATGGTTAGGGCTGTATTGGCAATTTCATTAGGGTCACTTTGGCTATGCTAGGGTGAGCTAGAGTGTCTACTTGGATCATTCCCCCTAGGTATCTATTGTATGGAGAATTGCTCAAATGGGTTGATGAGATCTTGAACCTTCTTCAAATAGCTTACCATAATGGCTCTCGGGCTTCTAATTCATCACTAATCTAGTTTAACTCGAGCTAAAAGTCATTGAATGCTTTGACATGTTATGCACTGACCTCTTGAATTATGTAGATCTCAACAATGAACGGTTCATATTCTACTTCATTATTTGAGGCCTTGAAGTCGAACCTATGGGTGTACTCTAGGGTAGTATTATTTTGTCAAAGGAGGAGAACATTGGCGCCACGCCCTTGATGGTTGGAATATCCATCAACATGAATACTCTAAGTGAAGGGTTCAATAACTGGATCCAAGGCCAAGAAGGTGCAGTTCGCAATGAAGTCAGTTAGGGCTCGAGCTTTGATGGTTGGCCTAGGGGCATAGTCAAAATTGATCTCATTGAGCCTTATGCTCCACCTTATCAAGTGTCTCAAAGTCTCTAGCTTTGGAACACTTGTCTGAGGATTGATTGGTCAAGACGTAGATGCGATGAGCTTGGAAATAAGGCATGAGCTTGTGGGCCAAAGTCAGTAAGGCTAGGCCGACTTTTCTAGGTTTGGGTATCTGGTTTTCATGTCAATGAGCCATTTTTTGGTATAGTATATTGGTCTATGTGTGTCATCCTCTTATTTCATGAGGGCTGAGCTAACCACCTCGCCTCCAACTAAGAGGTACAACAGCTGATGTCCAAGGCTTGGCTTAATTAATAGGGGCAATGAGCTTAGGTACTATTTCAACTGTTAGAAGGCTTGCTCACACTCCTTAATCCACTAGAAATCCTTCACTTTCTTGAGTGCTTTGAAAAATGGGAATCACCTCTTCATGGACTTAAACATAAACCTGTTGAGTGTGGTGATCCAAACTATGAAGCATTACACTTCCTTACGTGTTTGAGGAGACTACATGTCTAAGATAGCTTGGATTTTTCTGGGTTGGCCTCTATCCCCGCTTGAGTCACCATGAACCCTAGGAATTTATATGAATACCAGAGGCACATTTTGTTGGATTCATTTTCATCTGGTATCATTGGAGAAGACCGAAGACCTCCTCGAGGTTGGCCTAGTGTTGCTTGGCCTTCAAACTTTTTACTAGCATATAATCAACATATGCTTCAAGATTTTGGCTGATCTACTCTTTAAAGATGTAGTTCACTAGCCTTTAATAAGTTGCGTTGGCTTTCTTAAGGCCAAAGGGCATGAGCTTGTAGTAGTAAAGTTCTTAGTTAGAGATGAAAAGCAACCATCTGCTAGTTGGTAAGGTGAATATGGAATGGGTTGTATCTTGAGAAGGCCGCAATAAAGCTGAGTAGTTCATGGCTTGTAATGGCGTTGATGAGCTGATCAATCATCGATAGAGGGAAGCTATCCTTGGGACATGCCTTGTTGAGGTCAGTGAAGTTAATGCAGATTCTCCACTCCCCATTAACATTCTTCTCCATCACAACGTTTGCTGATTAGTCTAGGTATGTTACTCTTCTTATGAAGTCCATGACGAGGAATTTGTTAACTTCCCTGATTAATATTTGTCGATGTTCTAAGGCAAAGATCTTCTTCTTCTACTACATAGGTCAATAGTGCAGGTTGGTGCTAACTCAGTGGGTTATGACTTGGGGGTTAATCCCTAACATGTTTGCTGCAAAGACTTCAGCATTAGCCCTTAGAAATTAGAAGATGTTATTGCAAAGACTGTCCTCAAGAACAAAGAATACTTGGGTGGTTTTTTGCGAGTCATTGTCAAAGAGAGGATATTGGAGTAAAACCTTTGATGGGCTAACCATGTGTGTGAAGGGATGAGAGATCCATCATATGGATGGCCGAACCCTATAGGAAGGTTGGGCGAAATTTCAAAGATTTCTCTCTCTCCCACGTGGGAATCACATTCCCTATTTTAGAAAACTACATTTTCAATGATCAATCTTGAACCTAAACCAGACCAGATCTGAATACAAAAAGGGAGTGGAGGGTTATACCTGATACGGAGTAACAATAACCTCCAATGAAGGTGTTCACGTCCAAGGAAAGATCCAAAGACTGCTTCCACCGAAGATGACACGGTGCAGGATGAAGCAAAATCAGTAGGATGGCTCTTCAGTAAGAACTTGATTCTTTAGCAAAAATCTGATGGAGGGCTAGTGAGCACGACTTTTGGTTACCTTTTCTGCCAAAAGGTAATATCAAGAACACTTCTTGATCGCTCCCACAGGTGGAGATCGAACTGGTATGGCAGAAAAAGCAAGGAGCAAATGACAGGAGCAGTCGAACTGCAAGCTCTTCTCTCTTTATAATCTCTGAACTGAGAATTGTATCTTGGAGGTTCTACCTGCTCCTCTATTTATAGCCTTTAAAGAGAGCATCTCCTAATCCCATTAGGAGTTTCGTAATCCAAATCTTGTATTTGGATCTGAACTCTCTTTAAGAGATAAGGATAATCCCTTATCCCATCTGCAGATAAAGATCAACCCTCCTAATCTAATTAGGAGTTTCTTGATCCAAATCTTTATTTGGATCTAGACTCTCTAAGTGGATAGGGACAATCCCTTATCCTATCAGCTGATCTAAATCCTAGAACTGCCCCATTTTAATTAATCTCATTAAGCTAGTTCGAATTGGGATTTAGGCCCATTAAGTCCATCTGCTCATTTACCCTCCAAACTGTTGCCTAGTTGGATATCCTTGTATTACGTGGGACCCAAACATTGGTCTACACATCAACGACATGGGTTTAGCCCAGCCTCTGTTACAAGGCCTGGCCGAATTCACTGTAGGAGACAGTGAACCCCTAAGTCCATCACTATGGGCTCTTAATGGGCCCAACTTTTACACTAAATGGTCATTAGGTCAAACCACCTTATAAAAACCCAAGGACTGTGGGTAGATGCAAGATTAGCCCATCAGGTATTACCCTCAATGGTCTTACACTTAACCTCTCAACCCATAATGATCAAACATTGCCCGACAAGAGAGGACATCTCCTTGGGCTGCAAGGTACAACGCTGCACTCTCTACTCACATGGATCCCGGAAATTAAAAGCTTTTGCAAACATTTTGAAACCATAATATATATATATATATATATATATATATATATATATGTATGTATATCTCTATATAAATATATTTTTCAAAACAAATTTCAACGGTTGAAATCGATTGCCAGTAGTTTTGGTTTCCATCAGGGAGAGTGCATCCTCAATCATTCACTTTATCTGACAAAGGGGCTAATCCTATTACTATGATCACCCACTCAGATGAATTATCAAACTGTCCTAACATACCTAGGTTTTGACCCCCTCTAAGGATCTCATTGATTGGCATATCAAAGACAGCCCAATCCAATACCTAGTACAGTATCATAATCGAGTTTAGGGGTCAGGTGTAACATTCCAGTTTTGCTCATCTATCTCTATGGTACAAGGCAATACTGAAATTCTGGTCCAATTCAAGGTTTCAAGAAAACACACACTACATGTACCTCAGGTCTCACCCTGGCAGCTGAGACAAGCCACCCCAACCAACTTGGCGGCACTTCAGTGTTAGCCTTGGCAGGATAAATCTCCCCAGATCTATTCAACGGATGTGAAGATTCTAATCTAACACGAGTCTCATATGTGTCCAGTTTAAGGGTATTACACAGAAACAGACCATAATAACACGAATCAAATATATACATCATTCTAATTGGGGCTAAGGGTATACACTGTCTAACAACTCCCACTTGCACTTAGGTCCAATCTGGTATAAACTGGAGTCCCAGACTTTTCACGTGTTTCTCAAACACTTTTTGTGTTAATGGCTTAGTTAATGGGTCTGCCACATTCTCTGCTAATGTTACCTTTTAACATCAATCTCCCGTAGATCCAGTGTTGTCACACAATAGTGGAATGGGTGATGTGCTGAATTCTGAATTCCAGAATGAACACCTTCATTCATTAGGCAGCCTCACTTACGAAAACATATCTAGGCGTTTTCTTATTACTTGGGAACTCTATTTGCTACTTTTCCAGCAAACAACACACGATCCTATCGTGAAAATGTATTTAGATGTAGATTTTCTATCATTTGGTTCCAACTGAAAGTTGGCATCAGTATACCCCTGGATCTGTAGTGAACTACTATCAAATACCAGACAAAACTCTTTTGTCCTTCGAAGGTACTTTAGTATATTTTTCACAGCGGTCTAATGCTCCTGCCTTGGGTTTGACTGGAATCTGCTTACCACACTCACTGCATATCAGGATGAGTGCACAACATGGCATACATGATGCTCCCTACAACTGAGGCATAGGGAACGTCTTTCATGCCCTCAATCTCTTCGAGAGTCTTGGGAGACATACCCTTTGAGAGAGTGATTCCATGCCTAAAAGAAATATTTCCTTTCTTGGAGTTCTCCATGCTGTAACTATTGACTATTTTGTCAATGTAAGCAGATTGGGATAATCCTATTATGCTTTTCGATCTATCTCTATAGAATCGAAGACCAAGTATGTAGGAGGATTCTCCAAGATCATTCATGGAGAATTGCTGTGAAAGCTATACTTTCGTTGTAGTTAACATTCCTACATCATTCCCAATGAGTAGAATGTCATCTACATATAGAGCCAAGAACGTAACCTTATCCCCATTGGATTTTTTGTAAATACAAGGTTCATCCAGATTTTGGTCAAAGTCAAACTATTTGACGGTAGAGTCAAACCAGATGTTCCAACTCCTAGAATCTTGCTTAAGTCCATATATGTATCGGTTTAGTTTACATACCATGTGTTCCTGACCCGCAGCTATGAAACCTTGCGGTTGCTGCATATAGATATCTTCACTAAGATCTCCATTCAGGAACGCAATTTTGACATCCATTTGCCAAATCACGTAATCATGGTACACTACTACAGTTAGCAGGATCCTAATGGGTTTAAGCATGGCCACCGGCGAAAAGGATTCCTTATAATCGATTCATTTTTCTAAGTGTACCCTTTCTTCACAAGACGAGCCTTGTAGGTCTCAACCTTACCATCGGGGCCTTTTTCCTCTTATAGATCCATTTGCAACCAATTGCTTTTACCCCAGGGGCCGGATCTACTAGAGTCCAGACTCCATTGGTCTTCATTGAGTCCATCTTAGCTCCCATGCCATCTACCCACTTCAAGGAGTCAATGTCCAACATAGCTTTCGTATAAGTCACGGGATCCTCCTCACTGGTCCTAGCTTCCACCAAGTAACTGTCTTGGTCAAAGCTGAAACGAATTGGAGGCTTGGAAACCCGGGTATATCTTCTAGGTTGGTCATTTACTGGAGCTTGTGGGACATGTCCCACTACCCCTGAGCTCTTCTCATCAAGAACAACTTCTTGACGATGATTGTTTAGGATGTAATCATCTTCCAATAAATGGGCATTTCAACTATAGAACACCTTCTATTCTCCCGGGTCATAGAATAAGTAACCCACAAAGCCTTTGGGGTAGCATATGAATAGGCAACGACTGGTCTTGGATTCCAATTTGTCCGCATTCATTCTTTTAAAATGTGCCAGACAACCCCAAATCTTCAAGTGTCTCACACTTGGTTTCTTACCGGTCCAAAGCTCATAGAGAGTTTTCGAAACGGATTTGGTTAGAACCCGGTTCAGCACATATATCGTACTCTCTAATGCATAACCCCAAAAGGATGTGGGTAACTCTGAGTGTACGAGAAGTGATTGGACCATATCCAATAAAGTCTGGTTCCTCCTCTCTGACACACCATTTAGCTGTGGTGTAGTAGGAGGAGCTAGTTGTGATACTATCCCATTGACCTTTAAGTAGTCTCTGAATTCGTTAGAGAGATACTCGCTACCTTGATCTGATTGAAGGGTCTTAATTTCTCTCCTTAACTACTTCTTGATTTCTTGTCTGAACTCTTAGAACTTTTCAAAGGATTTAGACTTGTGTCTCATTAGGTACATGCAACCATACCATGAGTAATCATCGGTAAATGTTATGAAATAAACATGCTGGTTACGTATCCAAACACTCATGGGACCACATATATCAGTATGTATTAGTCAAGTGTGTCTGTCGATCTTTCAGGCATACCGTTAAATGGTCGTTTCATCATCTTACCCTGAAGGCAAGATTCATAGGTTGGAAGATCTTCTATAGTTAGAAAATCCAAAGGACCATCATTTATCAACCTTGTGATATGGTCTATGTTAATGTGGCTAAGTCGGTAATGCCACAGACACATGGGATTAACTGTATCATAGATTCTTTTCTTGGGGATATCATCCAATGTAGTTTCGATTATGTTAGTTTCCAAAGAAGGATGACGAATATAGATACCATTCTCAAGTTCTCCGTAAGTGAGAAATTTGTTATTTTTTTTGATAGTAATCATATTACTAAAGAGAATAGAATATCCATTCGCACACAGTTTTGAAACAGAAATCAAATTTCTTCTCAAATTAGGTACATAAAGATAATCTTTTAGTACAATAATTCCTTCTCTGAAAATTAACTCTATAGTTTCTATAGCTGTAGCTGCAACACTTGCAAAAGTCCCCAAGTAAAGAGTCACTTCTTCGTCACTCAGTCTTCTATTTGTCCTGAATCCCTGTAGTGAGTTACACGCATGAGTTGAAGCCCCAGAGTCAATACACCAGGAAGCAGAAGTTACCAATAAATTGGTTTCTATGACAAAGGATTCAAAATTACCTTGTTTCTTGGTCTTCTAGTACTGAGGATAGTTCCTCTTCCAGTGACAAGCATCTGATGCTTTGTCATTCCTCTGCCTTTTGGTCTTGCTAACTTTCTTCTAAGGCTTATTCTTTGCCTTCCTCTTCTTCTTGTCCAATTTGACTACTTGCAACAAGCATGACAATGGGCTCATCCTTATTTATTAGTTCTTCGACCCTTTGCAACATATTACTGAGTTTCTGGATGCTAACATTTAGCTTATTCATTTTGTGGTTCATGATGAACTGATTGAAGGAAGGAGGCAAAGAATTTAGGATGGCGTCAACTTTGGTGACATGATTAAGCCCGGATCCAAGAGCCTCAAGTTCATTGATGTATCCCATCATTTTAAGACAATGGTCATGAACTTACTAGTTCTTGGACATCTGCACGGTCATGAAGTGTTTCAAGACCTTTTGATGAGTAGAATGATTCTGCTCCTCATATATCGTCCTTAGGCTATCCAAGATATTCTTGAACAATTTGATCTGATCGAACTATCGTTGTATCGGATTGCCTAAGGATGCTATGATGTAGCAGCGGACAAGGGAATTTTTCTCTTCCCACTCTTGATAGTCGCTCCTACAGGCCTCAGAAGCCCTATCACCCGAATGATCCAGAGTAGAGTTTTTAGCCACTTTGTCCAATTTTTTGGACGTTAGGACCAGCATAAAGTTACGATACCATTCAGCATAGTTTGGGCCTTTAAGTTTGTTGTCGTCCAACAATTTAACGAATTGTCCATTTGCCATTTATGATAAAAAGCAAATATTAGTCTACAACCTTATTTGATTCATGTTATCTATATAGATATGGCTTTTAATCTATGTTCCATTTTCATTTATTCATCTCCGAGATTTCCCTCCTATCTCAGTGACAGAGACTGCGAATTATGTCTCTGGAAGGATCATATCTATGAAGGATCATATCCACTCATCTTATGAGCTTTCCCTTTGGCCTCTGTCAGACAAGGTTCATTGCCATTTTAGGTTAAACCTTTCTGTCCCGTGAGTGCTCACCTATCATATTCGTGAATGCTAAGGTACTGTGAGAGAGTCTTCCATTTTAGGATAGGCCCCTCCCACATTGGTCTATGACGCCCCTATCAATCCAACAGATCCAGTAGCAAATGGATAGCCCAATTTTATGGTGCGTTTCCTCATTACTGAAAGACTCATCTTCATGTTAATGATGGAAGGCCTATAGAGAGTTCATCATATGATCCTTATCACATGTACTCATATTTCAGTGGAGTTAACGAAATATTACACCCTAGTTTAATGTAGGTCAAACCAGAGTGGCTCCCATTGGCTTTCATAAAGCCAGATTTAGATGGGCACTAAACAGCTAGGGATCCACACAATTCCTCTTAGGGAGAAAGTTGGTGTAGGGCCCACCACAAAGGGAGATAATCCAATGATCTTAAGGACACCATGGCAATGATGTGCATTCAGCCATGGTGTGCGCAAGAGCTAATATCGTATTAGCATGGGCCACGTACATAATTGATCCAATCAATTAATAACTGTAAAACCCATAATTAAAGCCAATAATCATCCATAATATTACTGATTAATATTATCTTGGTATATGGGCTGAATTGCAAAGAGTAGTTCGGCCCATATAGCTTTTATGCTGAAATGGTCTAAAGCAGTTTTAACATATTAAAACAGGGTTTTACAGGTGTGGGCTGAATTGCATATTGCAATTAACCATCAACTCTTGGACCCATATAGGAAAAATTAGGGCTGAGAACAGCCCCCATCGAACCACATATTCGGTCCAACCTGTTTGGTCCAATCTGGTTTGAATAGGTCTAGGGTTTGATTTTTAGTTCAAGATTTAATTCAAGATTTAATTCAAGAACATGATCTGAAATTAAATCACTGAAACAAGACATTCAAGAATCAGTAGGATGGTTGTTCATAGGACTTCTACCCTGCAAAACAAAAGTTAGATCGCAGCATGTAGTTTCCAAAACTGCAAATTGCAGATAACCGAACCCTAATCTACGAAATCTCCTCCTTGCGTTTTTTGCTTCAATTTCAAATGAAATAAAATAGAAAACCTAATTTCTATTAATATTACATTAAAATTGAATTCCTATACATTCTGTCTAAAAAAAATTATTTATAGACCAAGAATGTAAAAGAACAACAAAAATGCAGATTTCTTGCGCCATTAAAGATTTTGATCACCACCATACGATCAACCCATAAATCAAGAAAAATATGTAGAACAATTTTAAATATAATTCAGATTTATAAATATTTAATTTCAGATCAATCACCCAAAAATTGGGAACCGATTTCCCAAAAAATCATTAATCTGCGCAAATCGGGTAGAACACCTTCTGCCCATTTGCGCAGTTCCAGATCTGGTTAATTTTGGCTCAAGATTTGAAGGGATGAGAAATCCATCATATGGATGGCCGAACCCTGCAGGAAGGTTGGGCGAAATTTCAAAGATTTCTCTCTCTCCCACGTGGGAATCACATTCCTTATTTTAGAAAACTGCATTTTCAAGGATCAATTTTGAACCTAAACTAGACTAGATCTAAAACCAAAAAGGGAGTAGAGGATTATACCTGATACGAAGTAACAATAACCTCCATTGAAGGTGTTCACGTCCAAGGAAAGATCCAAAGACTGCTTCCACCAAAGATGACATGGTGTAGGATGAAGCAGAATCAACATGATGGCTCTTCAGTAAGAACCTGATTCTTCAGCAAGAATCTGATGGAGGGCTAGTGAGCATGACTTATGATTACCTTTACTGCCAAAAGGTAATATCAAGAACACTTCTTGATAGCTCTCACAAGTGGAGGTCGAACTGGTATGGCGGCAAGAGTAGGAAAGAGCAGAAGACAGGAGGAGTCGAATTGCGGGTTCTTCTCTCTTTGTAATCTCTGAACTAAGAATTGTATCTTGGAGGTTCTCCCTGCTCCTCTATTTATAGCCTTTAAGAGGGCATCTCCTAATCCCATTAGGAGTTTCCTAATCCAAATCTTGTATTTGGATCTGGACTCTCTTTAAGAGATAAGGATAATCCCTTATCTTATCTGCAGATAAAGATCAGCCCTCCTAATTTAATTAGGAGTTTCCTGATGCAAATCTTTATTTGGATCTAGACTCTCTGAGTAGATAGGGACAATCCCTTATCCTATTAGCTGATCTAAATCCCAGAACTGCCCCATTTTAATTAATCTCATTAAGCTAGTTCGAATTGAGCTTTAGGCCCATTAAGTCCATCTGCTCACTTACCCTCCAAACTGCTGCCTAGTTGGATATCCTTGTATTGTGTGGGACCCGAACATTGGTCTACACATCAGCGATATGGGTTCAGCCCAGCCTTTGTTACAAGGCCTGGCCGAATTCACTGTAGGAGACAGTTAACCCCTAAGTCCATCACCATGGGCTCTTAATGGGCCCAACATTTACACTAAATGGTCCTTAGGTCAAATCACTTTATAAAAATCTAAGGACTGTGGGCAGATGCAAGATTAGCCCATCAGGTATTACCCTCAATGGTCATACACTTAACCTCTCAACCCATAATGATCAAACACTGCCCGACAAGAGAGGGCCTCTACCTCGGCTACAAAGTACAGTCTTGCACTCTCTACTCACATGGATCCCAGGAATTAAAACCTTTTGCAAACATTTTGAAACCATAATATATATATATGTATATCTCTATATAAATATATTTTTCAAAACAAATTTCAGTGGTTGAAATTGACTGCCAATAGTTTTGGTTTCCATAAGAGAGAGTGCATCCCCAATCATTCACTTTGTCTGACAAAGGGGCTGATCCTGCCACTATGATCACCCACTCAGATGAATTCTCAGACTGTCACAACATACCCAGGTTTTGACCCCCTCTAAGGATCTCTTGGCATATCAAAGACAACCTAATCCAACACCTAGTGCAGTATCATAATCGAGTCTAGGGGTCAGGTGTAACATTCCAGTTTTGCCCATCAATCTCCAAGGTCCAAGGCAATAATAGAATTCTGTTCTAGTACAGGGTTTCAAGAAAACCCACACTACATGTACCTCAAGTCTCACCCTGGCAGTTGAGACAAGCCACCCTAACCAACTTGGCGGCACATCAGTGTCAGCTTTGGTAGGATAAATCTCCCCATATCTATCTAATGGCTGTGAAGATTTTAAACCAACACGAGTCTCATATATGTCCAGTTTAAGGGTATTACACAGAAACACACCATAGTAACATGAATCAAATGTGTAATTTATTCATTTACATTAAATGTTATAATGTACATCATTCTGGTTGGAGCTAAGGGCATGCACTATCTAACAGTATGGTGCGAAGCTCATCCCAGAGGACTAGGTTATTGGCGACAAGGGCTTCTTGGGAGGTGGCGTTCCCCTTTGGGCTACAATATTGTACTATTAGGCAGAGCACTAGTTTCCTTAGGCTACGTTAGTGTTGTTGTTAGTGGGAAACTTCATTGCGAGATAGTACATCAAGATTGAGGTGCGTAGTGCATTAAGCGTTGATTGAATGATCATGACGTTGTATGATGATCTTACCTTCATTACGAAGAAGTCAGGAATTAGCATTCTCTTTTGTGGTTTATCGCCCACCGTCAATGGTAGGGTAATTTTATGCTTCGGTGTTAGTGCATCACTTGAGGATCTGACTAGAGGTGTTGATCGGCTGCAATCAGTCTTGCCCAATTTTCATTTTCTGAAAGGCCTCTTTGAAGATGATGTCAATTGAGTTGTTAGTATCAATGAGCACTCATCGTATTTTGAAGTTAGCAATGTTTGTCGTTATCATCCAGAAGGGAGTCGAGCTCTCCCTGCTTGATGTCGTTCCATTGAAGACGACGACAATGACTCTGGTAGGAGGGGGTCTCTATCGTCGGGCATGTCATCTTGGCTTGGGTTGTTCTTGTAGGGGGCTTGGCCATGTTGTGGGGCCTTCTTCTCTATGTGTGGGCAAGGAGCTCAATCATGTCCTCTGAGGCCTTCTTCTCTAATGAGAAGTTGAAGCAGGATGTCCACAGGCTATGCATCAAGGTGGCCACATCTACAGACTGATCTAGGTTTTGGACCTCAATAGACTCGATATTGAATCCCATGAAGAATTCCCATAGGTTCTTGTCATCCCTCTGACTCAACTACATAAGGTTGGCTAACGTTTTCTAGTGTCTCCGGCTAAGGATGAACTGTGCCATAAATAAGTCTTTGAATCAGTCCCAAGTGTCGATGGACTGAGGGGGTAGTGCAGAGTACCACTACCGAGTCGCATCCTGTAGTGTGGAAGGTAAAGCCTTGCACATCAAGGCATCCAAGGCTCCACGTAAGAGCATTGTGGCCTTGAAGCCTTTAAGGTGGTGTGTAGGATCCACTGTGTCGTCATACCTCGAACTATGGAGGCCTAAATTCTAGAGGAGGGAGCTCGTCCATGATTTCCTATGTGCACCAGGATGCTGGTATTGTGGAGGAGTGAGAATTCTGGATATTGTAGCTGGACATTCGAGGCAAAGGGTGTTGCTCATGCTACCCCTGTAGTCCTACGGGGTCTTCTGGATGCCCTTTTAGGGTTCTCTACAAGAGGATCGGCATGAGGGGGCATCCCTTGACCCTTTGTTGAGGGACGTGCTGTTGTGCTGGCTGAGCTCCACGAGGTGGTGAAGTGCATATGGAATGGGTACCACAGCGGAGGCATGGTTGCTAGTGTATAGGGAAGAAAAGAAACTGGAGGCTTTTTGTGCAGAAGTGGATGAGTAGTTTTGCTGAAGTGGATGGGTCGAGTTGGTGAAGCCGAGTGAATTGTGTTGGGCAAGGCGAATAGGAGTATTGAACGAACTGACGAACTGACGAACTGACGAACAACTAAGCAACCTGCCAAGAAGTGGGGGTGGCCATGAGCGGTTGACTGTTCACCATGCTGCTGACTTAGCTGAGGACGTGACGTCGTCCCTAGGCCACATCAGCATCCACGTGGCTTGTAGGATAGGCCGGAGCAGGGCCCATCATAAATAAAGGTAATTTTAGTAGTTTTGCTAAAGCGATTCAATCCTTGCGGTTCAACCAAATCTCAAGCCCTAATGAGAGTTAAGGAAGGTATGCTGCATACCGAAAGCCATGGAAATGGAATTATATGTTTTACCAAAACATCGAGTCAGTAGTATTGAGGTGCAAGAAAAGGTTGAGTGAGAGTGCAGGAGATCCGGAGACATCCGAGAAAACACGAGGTATCGTGTCCTTGTGTGTAGGAGTAGGACCAATCTGACGCAAATCCACCGGTGCAAAATATTCCTGCGGGCTGGGTCCCGCGGCGCCCATTATTGATATTTTTTTTGTTAAATAATAATTGCATGAGGGACAACATGGTAAGGTGGGGTCTACTAAAACGTGTAGTGTACCGGTGTCTGACGCACGATTGATGATGTCAGGCTTATCTAATGATCCAACCACCATGAAAATATCAATTATTGTTAGGAGGTCAGTTTTGGAATTTCAAATGTATAGACACCTACACTCAACCGAAGGCCTCCCTCCCATTGGGTGTAAGCAAGCCGAGCCTATTCGCGAACCGCGAGTTATTTGGGTTCGACTTTCGAGTAGACTTGAGTCATTACTTTTGAACCAATTCGAGTTTCATAATAACCGGCCCAACCGGTTCATGAGCTTAATCAAGTTCATAATAAAATAAATTTTTTTAATTAACTTTTTTTTATATTATTTTATTTATAATATAAATGGATACATTTGTAATTGATTTTCATAATATATTTTTTTATTTAATACAAATTTATCTAATTTCGAATATATTTTATTTTTAATATAATTAATATTAATTTATTATTTATAACTCACGGGTATGGACTCGAGTCAGAGTTTGGAGCTCTGTACTTTTTAAGTCGAGCTTGATAATCGGCTGGACTCGATTCCATTACACCCGTTTTCCAATTTCTACTGCCCACTGGAAGCCGAAGGAGTATAAATAGATACCCAACCCCCATTGGTGAGACAGTGTTGTGTCTAGTTCCTTCCGTTCTTATTACGTCTCCCTGCTGGTTGCCATGGAAGCAGAACGTAAAAAAAGATCTGCTATAGAAGAAGAAGTCGACGATGACGATGAGGAAAAGATGGAGAAATTTTTCGCTCTGATTAGAAATTTTCGCAACGTTCGTGATCAGTTGAGAGACAAAGCACTAAACACTAGATCCAAGGAGGAGAGTGATAAACAAGAAAAATCGCTTTGGAATCCGTCCTTCCAACGTGAAGATTTCATGGCGGAGGATGTCCAATTCAAGTCCTCTTCTTCAGCGCTTCCGGGGCCTTCTTCCCAGCGCCATGAACAGGCTAAGTCGTCGAAACAGAAAAAAGAAGAAGAAGAAGAGTTGGATCTCAGGCTCTCATTGTGATTCTGTGTGATCTTATTTCTAGCAGCATTAGTTTAATTTCTCTCGTCTTTTACACGTAGGTGTTCAGAATGAATGACCTAGCTAGTTGCTATATCATTATCTTTTCTTCTTCTTCTTTTAATTTACATTACTGCATCTTCTAATTAATTAATTAGAAAAAGAGTCAGTCAAGGCACCGACGTCAGCCCCAACTCCATTTTCTTAATTATTTATCTCTTCTCCCCAAGAAGGGATAACCGGCAACGGAATGGGGGCCAATGGTGAACGGAGAATAGTGAACGACGACTGAGTCACTGAACTATTTTTATGTCTGCTTCTGTCGCAGGGGTTATGTAAGAACTTCAATGACTAAATAATGACATCTACACCTTCAAAGCACCCACAACCAGCTTCACCTTGAGAAACTTTGTAGTAACATAACAATAAGATAGTAGAACAAAACTGAATCTCCTATTGGGGTGTATCATCAGAGTAATTGGGATTCAATAAAGGACCACTGGCATAAAGTTGGGGTCGGATGCAAAGTGGATTCCAGCACAAAGAATGTCCCACCCACGAGAAGAAGAATCAGGAACCTCCTATATATTTAAACACATACCAACTTCAGAGTTACGACAGCAGAAGAAAAACAACTCCTCACATGATGACCATGGAATGAGTAATTTGAATCTGCATCGATCCTATCCTGCAAGTATTGCAATAGTGTATCCATCTCCAATCAGGAGTAGAGTGGCAAACGACGCTCCTTGTTGAGAAGCTCTTTTAACAACTGTAATGTGTATTAGGAAAAAAAGGATCAATGCTTAAACCTGCTCTCACCTTTCTGAAATGGTGTGGTTGGACATGAATTGCCTCTGTGACTGTGTTTAGCCTGCCATGATTTAAGCTAATGTCTGCATAGTTTTGGTGGTCATGAGTTGGCATCTGTCCCATTTGTGTAAGCCAATGGCTCTGCATGCATCCCTGGTGGCCAATGCTCATTGGAATACCAGAAAGAAATCCTGTCATGATCTTCTGTTCGCATGTGACCTCACAAACTTCTTAAAACAAATCAAGAATTCCTAACAAATTCTAATTTCATTTGATTTTTTTTTATCAGTAGTTTTAATTTTCGTCTTTTGTTGCAGATGATTTCAGTCACTTTGTAATATAAAATCATGTTCTCATTGTGACAGCAAGCAATAGAAATGAAATAATCGGGTTATCTCAACAAATTCACACAAATTTAGGTGCAAGAGGGCAAAGCAAATATGTGGCTTTTGAGTCATCGAAGAGTTGAACCCACCATCCCATTCACACTGTCCCAAGAGGTTTTATTGGCATTTTTGCTTGCAATGGGTAGCTTTTCAAAAGCTGAATGAGGCTCTAGAGTCAGAGAACCCAAGAGATTGATTATTTAGCATATAATAGGAGATAGATGACGGAAATACAAGGGCAGGAACGATGAGGTGGGTTATGAGTGGGAAGAGAACAAAGATTACTAAAGTTGGACTTGTGAAGGAGAGCAAATGATGGAGATGAATATGGGTTTGGGCCCATAGACTTGAGAGTTGAGACAAGAGAATTTATATAAAAGCAAAGCCCTTACAGAGAATATGTGGCTACGCCTTCACTCTTTCGAAAAAGACGCTAAGGCTGTGTCCAGATGCAAATTAAGACAAGAAGCAAATATAGTAAATTAAGACAAAAAGCAAAATTAAACGTAAAATCCAAAACAAAATTAAACGAGAATTTGCATTTTTTACATTTACACTCATACATTTGTGTACTAGTGCAAATAAAATTGCACTGCAACCAATCACAGCCTAAATAAATATTATTTCAAAATAAAAATACATATGGAGTGGTAAGAGTCCCACTCTCACATTTTAAAATTGCGTTAGATATCATATTGTTTAGGCAGTGTTTGGTTTGAAAGAAAAGGTTGGAAAACCTATAAACCTTTTCGGCTTTTCCTACCTCTTTTTTCTAACCAATACACAGTATTAATAAACAATTCAAATCTAATTTTTGTCTTCTGTTACATTGGTGTGGCTCCCATTTTTTAGATAAAGCGGATTCTTACATCATAAATCCAACCCCATTTAATATCCTAAATCAAATGAAATCACATTGGGGTAATCTCATATTTAATATTGTTAAAACAATAGAATCATATCGGATCGAATAGAATCGGCTGGGGTTAAGTTCAAATTTGGACAGAAGGATATCACTGGCAGCCCTAATCGTAGGGCTGCAAATAAATCGGATGACATCTGATTTAAATCCAAATTCGATTTGATAAGAGCGAGATTCAGATACCTTTTTTGATTCTATCAAATTGGATCAGATCGGAAAAGTCCATCCATTAACTAAACGGATCAAACTTGGATATACTCCGATTCGATCTATTAGTTATAAAATATAATGTACTATATATATATATATTATTTACATAATTATATATTATGTATTATGTATTATGTATTATACATTATAATATATTATTAATTATATAATTTAAATAGTATAATATATTATTTTCATTATATCATAATTAAACTTTTTTATTACAATTCTAATCAAATCAGATATCTGATAAGATATTCGAATTTGAATTATTCATGTTTTTAAATATCCGATGTATTCTTATTGGAATTGGATCGGAATTGGGTCAGATATACTTTTACCGAATCAGACCTGATCTGTTTGCATCCCTACCTGACCGAATGCTTACTTTGACCTTCAATGCTTTAGGGCATGTTGGCCTTTTCTGGAGATGGAGAGGGGATTGTTGGTCAATGAAAATCCGTTTCCTTGGGTAGAGGTAAGTTATACCTATTTTCCATGTGTTTAAGTAACTTTTGCACCTAGGGGGCAAATATGCTAAAATTAGCTTGACAAAATTACTTATTAAACAGGTTTAGAAAGCAGAAACAAATGGTAATACAAGAAAAACTTACCAAGATAGAAAATAATACAGGTAAATGCACTTACCTAAGTAAATATTACCTAGAAAACACTTACCCTCATAACAGATGAGGGATAATTTGGTCCATCCAATGATGTGACGACACATGGAGCGACGGAATGATATGGTGACACCTCAGCAACCTGAGGCACCTCGGCGATCCTAGTCACCTTACGCACCTCGGGTCACCCAGCTAGATTGAGGCTCAAGTAGCTCAATTATATGCACCGAGCTGCCAAGGTGCCACATAACCTTCATTTAGAAGCAAGCTAGATGTCTTCGATCTCCTCAGGATCACGACACCACGTCAACGGAGTTTATCTTATTTCTGCTCGATTCGAATGGACTTGGATAAGCCTTATCAACTTTCACGAAGTCTACTTTTAGGTGTGAAACCAACTCCGAACCAGACTGGTCGACGATCTCGGACATGCATTGTGAGGCCTATGGCAGCTCGCCTATATAAAGGCCTTGCCTCCAATCTCACAAGGTACGTGCAACTAAGCTCTCTAATTCTCTTGAAGTCTAAGCTTTCAACTCTCTCAAATCTCCAAATTGCTAACTTAAGCATCGGAGTGCCCACACCGGGTAAAGCACCCTGGACACTTTGACATACTTGTCTTATAGCTCAACTAGGCGACCCCACTTGTCTGACATCCGAGTTTTCCTCCAACAAGGAGCACCGGATCACACTACATCAATTGGCACCGTCTATGTGAAACATAACAAAAGCCAAGTTCTCACTTCACTTCATGACAACAATCTCAATGGAATCCTCAAGTAACCAAATCGCCAACAACAACAACCAAGTCAGAGGGGTGCAAGACTAGCCTGCAACACATCCTGAATTCCCCTCTATAACTATCGGGCAATTCACAATGCCCTTCCAGGTGTTCCAATTATGTTGAATCCAGCCTTTCCCCTACACTAAGTGAACACGCCTCTCCCTCCAATCGATCCATCAGTGGTTCTTACTAGGATTGATGTGTGTCAGTTCAATGAATTGGTGCAGTACGTCCATGGCATGAACTTGCAAATGAGGACGTGGGAGGAGAGATTTGCCGCCTTGGTAGGAATGCAGTAGTAGAACTTGAATTAGAACTAGTAGCCTAGTGACCAGAATCAGGACACCAATTAGAACTGAAGGAAACAACTCAACCAAGGTGTCAAGGAGGAGGCATCACCGACGTGCACGTCGCAACACTAGGAGAAGCCACCTCGTTCCCACCAGCAACGAGGAGGCAGAAAGAAAAGGAGAGGTGAGCTAGGTTTCTGTCCAGCCAGCATCATAGCAGGTGACCTACACCTCCCCATTAACACCAGAGATCCTTACGACCCCGCACCATATAGTCACGAGCTCAATCAAAAGTTGGAACCAGCTCATGATTCTCTTCACAACGCACTTCGCTACCAACAAAAGATGTTTGAAGTCAGAAATCCGCCTCTTGAACATGGTCCAACGATCCGACGAGACGCTCTGGGACTACATCAAGCGGCTCAACCTAGAGTGCCTACAGGTCCCGAACCTCGACTCGGCCATTCAGCTCACTGTAGTAGTCAACGACCTCCGACACCCTATTTGCGCTGGGAAGTTGAGTTGTACCCTCCATCTTCTGTGGAGGAATTCGTCCACTAGGCTAACAAGTTCACAAAGGTGGAGGAGACACTCGGATCCTAGTTATAGCTGAGCGGGAAGAGAAAAAGTGCAAAAGAAGAAGCGAGGAGCAGCAAGCAGAGGTGCAAGAGTAAGTTACCAAAGAAAAGCATGTCCCCCCATAGCAAACGCAATAGGTCACCTAGAAGGAGAAGCAGGACCCCACACCAAAGCAATAGGTCTTTAGGCCAGTATTCGAGGACCCCTCTTGTCTAGAACAAAAGCTATACTGCCCTCAATGCAAAAAGAGGGAGATTCTGATGCACATCAATACGACCACGTATGTCAAGTGGCCATCCATGATGAGAGGGGACCCAGCCAACAGAAACCTAAACAAGTACTACCACTTCCACTACAACATCGACCATGACATAGTGAACTGTCGCAACCTCAAGGATGAGATTGAAGAGTTGATCCGTCGAGGCTACCTCAAACAATTCATCAAATGTGATGATCGGATTTGACCTGCTGACCAGTCAAGAGAAGTGCCAGAGTCAAGCAGGAGCCAGAATAGGGACCAGCCACCTCAGGATCCACCTCCACCAAAGGCCCACTCGCAAAGTGATTAACATCACAGGAGGATATATTGTGGTAGGATGCAGTACTACGGCAGGGAAGAACTTAGTCTAGGAGCTCGAGCATGAGGATGAGAACCTTCCGAAGTGCCCTCGTATGGATGAAGGAGGAAGTCATATACTTCACCGAGGATGATGTTCATGGAATCCAGTATTCGCATGATGATGCCTTCATTGTCAAGATGATAATCATTGATTTTGAGGTAAAGTAGATTTTGGTCGACTCTGGAAGCTCGACTGTTATTTTGTTTTTTGGATGGAATGGAGAAGATATAGCTGAAGAGAAAGGATTTGCACTCGACAAATGTCTCTCTCTTTGGCTTTAGTGGAGATGTGGTACGACCCCGAGGTCGGATTAGAGTACTAGTGACAGCTGGCTCGAAGCCAAATTCAGTCCGCTTCGAACATGATTTCCTAGTAGTTGCGACCCCATCCCCCTATAATGCCATCGTAGTCAACCTATCCTGCATTCACTCTGGTAGTAGTGTCGACCTACTTCTTGTCGATGAAGTTCTTGATGAGATATGATGTAGGGGTGGTACGAGGTGACCAACTGGAATCTCATAATTGCTACATGGTGGCATTAAAGGGCAAAGGGAAGCTGGCAAACGATGTTAACCTAGAATCACCCTCGGAGAACGCCGATGAGAGAGCTCGCCCAATGGAGGACATTGTCCTAGTATTGGTCTCATATACTAAGCCCGAGAAGACGGTGTAGATTGGAGATCATCTTACAGAGCCACTGTAGTCATAATTGGTAAGTTCTTTACTTAGTAATTTATATATTTTTTCTTCGTCGGTAGTAGAAATGTCTATTTTAGACCCCTTTGTCATTAATCATAGGCTGAATGTTGACTCTTTAGTCAGACCAGTTAGGCATAGGAAGAGGAACCTCGCCCAAGAGAGGTGGAGGATAGTTGACGAGGTGATCGGGAAGCTTCTCACAGCAGACTTTGTTAGAGACATCCACTACTCGAGCTGGGTTGCCAACCTAGTGCTCGTTAAAAAATCCAACGGAAAATGATGCATGTGTATTGACTACATCGACTTCAATAGAACCTGCTCAAAGGATAGTTTCCCGGTCCCCAGAATAGACCGCCTAGTAGATGTGGCCTTGGGGTATGAATTGTTGACCTTCATAGATGCTCCCTCAGGCTATAATCAAATACAGATGAACCTGGCTGACCAGGAAAAAACAGCTTTTGTAGCCGAACTAACTTCTACTGCTATAAAGTAATGCCCTTTGGATTGAAAAACGCTGGAGCAACATCGAAATAAAATTAAAGCGTATGTTGATGACATGGATGTGAAGACATAATTTTTTTATTCTTTGATTTCCAATTTAAATTGTGTTTTCGAAAGTTTAAGAAAATATAACATGAAAGCGCAGGTCCTAGGTGACTTTGTTGCTGAGTGCACATTCAGCATGTCGACCCCTAGAGTGGCTAAGCCTTCTACCACTTCGAAGGCATCTACCAGTGCGGCACCCGCCTCGACTTGGGATGGGGAGCCCTGGATCCTCTATGTGGACGGCTCATCGAACCAATGCAGAGCGGAGCTGGGTTGATAATTTACGGGCTTAGCAAGGTGAAGTTGGAGTACACCCTTTGGTTTGCATTCGAAGCTTTGAATAATGAAGTAGAGTATAAGGCGCTAATAACCAGGCTGACATTGTCAAAGGAGGTCAGTGCAAAGTACCTCATGGTATGCAGTTATTCTCAACTAGTGGTGAACCAGGTGAATGGGTAGTATGAGGCCCAGGAGCCCGCCATGTTGGCCTACTTGGCTAAGGTGAAAGAACTCTTGCCTGATTTCCACTCCTGGTATATTCAAGAAATTTTGAGGTTTGAGAACACAGTGGCCGATGTGCTTTCGAAGTTGGCCAGTGCAACGGAAATTACGAGGAGAACAATTTATGTTGAAGACCTGCCACGACCTAGTATAGAGAGGGTGGTAGAAGAGGTCACTCCTGTTTTGGTTGTAGAGACGAGCTAGATGGACCCGCTTGTCGACTACTTGGGCCATAGGACCCTACCAATAGACCGCAACATAGTGCGAAGGGTAGAGCGACAATCAGCTCTCTACATCATCATTAGCATGTAATTGTACCGCAGGCCATTTATGCTCCCCTACTTGCACTTGCGTCCAACCGAGGCAAGCTAGATGCTACACGAGATGCACGAGGGTCTCTGTGGAGGACACCTGGGGGGCATGGTGCTTGCCTAGAAAGCACTAAGGCAAGGATATTCTTGGCCTACAATGAAGGAAAATGCATTTGAGCTCGTTCGGAGGTGTGATAATTGCTAGAGTCATGGTAATATACCACATCAGCCCATCGCCGACCTGAGGTACTTGACGAGCCTGTGGTTGTTCACTCAGTGGGGGATGGACATCCTCAGTCCTTTCCCACTTATGATTGGGTAGAGAAAGTTCTTGGTCGTGGAAATTGACTATTTCACTAAGTGGGTGGAAATTGAACTGTTAGTATCAATCACAGCTCAGAATGTACAAAACCTTTTCTGGAGGAACATTGTTTGCAGATTTGGACCACCCAAAGTATTGATATAAGAGAACGGGAAGCAGGTCAAGGACATCAAATTCCAAAATTGGTATATTAAAATGGGGATCGATCAAAATTTCACCTCAGTAGCTCATCCCCAAGCAAAGAGGCAGGTTGAGGTAATGAACAAGGCAATCCTTTGCGGACTTAAAGCTTAGCTTTTCTGAGCTAAGGGTTTATGGGTAGATGATCTGCCCAGCGTGCTTTGGAACTACCGAACAACCATTAAAATGGCAAATAGAGACTCCCTTTAATCTAACATATGGGATGGAGGTTGTCATCCCTGTCAAGATCGAGGTGCCTACCTTACGGTTTGAGGTGTACAACAAGGGTACCAACGACGATGAGTTGCGAACCAACCTCGACCTAGTAGAAGAAGTCCGAGACTTGGCCTATATCCGGACCACGGCCTACCAACGGTGAGTAACTTGGTACTATAATGCCCGAGTCAAGAGATGCCAATTCCAAGTTAGCGACCTGATACTCCGAAAAACTATGGTAGCTAAGTAAGTAGGAAAGCTAGGACCAAACTGGCAAGGTCTCTATAGAGTACTTAGGATAACCGGTGAAGGAATGTACGAGTTCAAGACGTTAGAGGGGAGGCAGGTACCCCGTGCTTGGAACGTGGATAACCTAAGTAGATACTACATTTGAACTTGAGAGTGATAACCTAAGGAGATACTACATTTGAGCTCGAGAGTTCAGCGTCCGCAACTTCTAAAAATTTCATTGTGTAAAAGAGACCACCTGACTCGGCGACCTAGTCGAGTCGACTTGCATTATGGAGCATGTCGGGTAAAGTATATTTGAAAGGTGACGCCAAGTCGCTCATAGCCTAAAGGCCCCCTATGCCAACCTGGCGATGACATCAGCAGTTTGACTTCGGGTCATTATCCCATACTATGCCTAGCTGCTTCGACACCTAGGCACTTTGGGTTATTATCCCATACTATGCCTAGTCACTTCAACACCTAGGCACTTCGGGCTACAACCCTATACTTAGTATATTTTTTGAAGTTCTAGGTTTAAAGAGGGAAGACACGAGGTGTACAGAAAGGGAAATTTCATTAAAGACGAAGTTTTATTTAAGTCATCAAAAAAAGGGAAAGTTTCCACAAGCCTAGCTTGGAGGCTTGGCACATTGCATATGTACAAGGGGGTCCAAGAAAAGAGGCAAGATGATTTAGATATCATTGGGCCCCTCAACCCCATCACCAACCACCTTGGCATCATCGAGCGCCTTGGACTGTTTGCTTGTCGACTGTAGTTCCCTTGCTAACTCTATCTTCCTTATCGTCGGAGTCAAACTCCAAATCGACCCAATCTATCATCCCATTGGTGTAGGACGAGGACTTTATTGGGGAAAAGTCGAGCTCAGGTACACTGACCCCACCAGCATTCAGCACAGTTTGAAGCCTTGACAAAAAGCTCCAGTGCTGAACTCCTCCCTCTCCTAAAGGAAGTCTGGCGAATTTTTGAACTCCTCGATAGCTCGGACCCTGGAAGCTTGGACCTCATCAAGGAGCTATGCCTCATGATCAAAAAAGTGAGTGTCTTTCTCTTGAAGCTCCTACTTGAGCTTCTCAACGTGAAGCTCCAGCTCACCAATCTGGTTCCGCTCAGAGACCAGCTCATTTTTCAGCTTGCTAATGAAGAAAATGGCTTGTTCAACCCAAGATTGGTACTCATTCGCTGCTACCTAGGCAGATTCAGCTCTCACCATATGCCTTTCAGGTTGCTTGACTAGGGAGTGAGTCAAGGTGTTAACCTACAAAGAAGAGCAGGAGCTAAGTAAGGAACATAGATCGGGAATAGCACGACAAGGAGATTGGGAACTTACCATCATGATGTAGTGCATGAATTTGCCACCGAGATTGCTAGGATGTGCTTCACAAAGATCAGCAACCTCCTTGGGGAAAATGGCCTTCTTGCTCTTGATCAGGGTGGCCCGAAAGTCCATGATGGTCCGCCTCCCCTTAGGAGATGCCTTTGCACCCAAACTATCGGTTGTCAGGGCCTTGGGTGGTAGATGGCGTGCCTTGGATGTCTAGGCTGCCTCGGTCTCCAGTTAGGTCCTCTCCACCTAGTCTTCTCCAACTAGGTCAACCACCGAGACCACCTCGGCAACACTCGATGCTATGGCCTCGGGAGTAGGTGCCCGAGGTGCCTCCTCATAGGCTACCTTTCTCTTCTTCCTCCTCATATTTTGAAGTAGTCCGACTGTTCGTATGCTCAACATGCCTCCTGCACAAGAAGACCAAAAGTTAGTCCAATCGAAACAAAGTAGAAATGGGAGAACACCCAAACATGAGATGATGACCTACCTGGAGGACTCAACCCGGCCTGGATCAGCTTCTCCTTGGCCAAAATATCATTTAGCATCAACTGGTGTTCTACTAGGTTCTGCACTTTGGCCTGCTCATGCTCACTCAATGATGAGACTAAAAAGTACCCTATTTTTATCCCCAAATATTCACTCTTATTCATTAATTTATCAGTTAATTGGTCTCATTACTCTTGTATTTCGATTCAGGGCAAGCAAGAAGGCAATTGGAAGAAAACAAGGCAAATCGGATGATTTTGCACAGTTTCGGCAACAGTCAGTAGTCTAGGCATAACTCTCAATTCCAGACTCAGAATTGGACAATTCAAGAGGAAATAGAAAGATGAAAGAAAGGCCCACAATTTTATGTTTTGGGTTTTGACAGATTTGGTCCGCATCGAATACAAAACCAGGCCCGAAGTTAGAGCAAGTTCGCAGCTAGGCACATTTCACAGCTGAAGCCCAACTCGCAGAAGAGCCTTGTAGCAGCCCACGCTTTTAAACCAGCCCAACTCGAATTCAAGAGCCAAGAGTCCCAATTTCGAATATAATCTCCTGAGAGAGAGTCTTATCAGATCTAAAGTTTTGAATGTAATCCTAGAGAGATAAGAAGATTGAGACTAGATCATTAGATAAGTGATAGGATATGATTAGTTCAAAACAAATCAGTACTATCTAGCTAAGGTTAATCTCCTAGAAGGAGTTGGAAAACAGCCCTCTCCCTCAGCTATATAAAGAGGGGATGGACCAGCTCTAAGCATCCTCTCAATCATCCAGCAATCAAGCATCAAGTAACTCAAGAAGATCAATTTGGCCTACTGAGAAGCAAAGCCTGGAGGGTTCGAAAATCATGAGCAGTTAAGCCTTTTCTTTTCTGGTTCAAGGGGGAGGTTCAATTGTTTCATCATGAGGTTCTGTATTTAATTCAAGTTCTTGTTTTGAATTCAAGTATTCATTGGTTCTTGTGCATATTCTCATTGCATGTTAATGTTAATTAGTCTGACAAATTAATTAATGTTGATTTTTCTACTACTATCCATGGTTCAGTGATCTGTAATTATCACGAATAGTGGTACAAGTAGCAATTAGGTTAATATCTTTTTGGGTCAATTGTTCGTGATAGCCTTTGACCAATGTATTGACATGTTTTAACCTAAGGGGAATCGATGGAACAAGGTTCGATAATTGCAGCTATCTCAATTATTGTTATTTTGGTTTAACTGTTTTCACAAAGCTTAATGCTATCACTAATCGATATGGAGCGCTATCGTACCCAGTCGATTAGTGATAAGTGTTGATCGAATGTTGGGTTTGGTCAACTGATTTAGGAAAACACAAGGTTTATTATGGCTATCCTAATAAATCTAAGGTTAAATGCTTAAATTGCAAGGCTGCCGAAGTCTACCTATGATCGATGACCAATTGATCAATCCGACCCCTTGAATCAGAATTCGGTAAGACTGATTTCTCTTGTTTGTTCACTACTACTTGCTTTCTTGTTCTTTTAGAATTTTTAATTATTTAATTTTCCCACTCTATTATATTGTGCATTTGGCTAAGAAATTAATCCCTAGCTCCCTGTGGGATTCGACCTAGTACCACTATTACTACAAAAATTTTATTATGGGACTAGCATTAATTTTGAGAGTTTCGACAACCCGTCACTCAAATCTTCCACGTTGTCTCTCACCCCTCTCTCCAGGACGTTGCAAAGGGCCACCCACCAGATAACTCAAGGAATAAGTTCCTGCTCTTCTAGGCCAACATTTTAGAAGGAAGGTTGTGTAGAATCTTTGTACCTGGGCTAGAAAGACAAGTAGTAACTAACCTTACTAATAATCCTATATTTGTATATATTTTCATACCTCTAACTTGATGATTTTGGTAATAATGTTTTTGGAATTAGCATGGTATTGCACTAATTATGATGAAATTGTCTTACAAAATGATTTGGAGCTTAATTGTGCAATTTTAAGGAGGAGTTTGATTTAATTGATCAAGATAATCATAGAGGAAGGACCATGCAGCAATGATGCTCCATGATGTAGCCATGAAGGAGAGAATCCATTGAAATCGGATTTGATATGTATGCACAAAAATCAAAAAATTTCATGTTTTGATATAGTTCTCATATTTTGGGCATAACTTTCTATCTACAAATTGGATTGAGGTTATTCAAATGGCTAATTAAAACTATGAGATAGAGCTACAATTCATATGTTTATCATTCAACCTAATTCCGCCGAAAATCAAGTGAAATTCGAGCTACAAGTTTCAGGTCTGGCAGTTGGCAGTGCAGAGGAGATAGGAGTTCAATTGAGATAAAGACTAAGAGACCTAATTTGTGTTGAATTAGGAGTCTGCATTGAGAAGCAATTGAGGGGAGGCTGCACTATAAAAAGGACCATAGACTCAAGGCAAGGGGGCACATCCTTAGAGAGAATTCAGCAGAGAAGAGAAGAGGAAGTAGTCTCAGCACATCAGAAGAGAAGATGAAGCAATTTCAGCATGTCAGAGAAGGAGAGGAAGAATCTGAATTCAAGAGGGAGAAAGGCTTAGTTGTTGTACTTGTCTTCTACCTTCAAAGGCTAAAGTTTTCTTGTTATTCTATTCATTCTTTGATGTGTTCTTGCTGTGTTTCCCCTTTAATTTTCTTGAGTACGTTGAATTTAATGATGTCTAGCTAAATTCTCTTTGCTAGGGTTTAGATGGATTTTGATCTTAAGATTATATAGTTATTTGTTTAATTCAATTCAAGACCTTTATTATTTGCATGAAGAATTTTTATTGCTAAGCTTAATGCTTTAAAAGAATTGGCTAATCTTTTAATGATTTGATGATTCATGCATGACTAACCAAAGGATTGTTATGAATTAGATCCCTAGGAAATAAAAATCGCATGATAGACTATGATATCGAAAGATGCTAAGCTCATGTGTGGGAATCAAGGAAGCTTAGTGAGTCAAATCCCCTTCTACGATTAGAGGTTTCCAAAGAAATTAATGCTTATTTTTCCTTTTGACAACCGCTTAGAAATTTGATGGTAGAATTGGATTAATAAAGGATTAATATGACTTGAGAAAGCTTATTAATTAATTTAGGGAAATCCACCATCAGATGCAAATAACTTTAATATACTTTAAGGTAATTTTGGTCTTGAGTTGGATTAAATAGGTAATTATATAACCTTGATTTAATGAAATCTAAACCCTAGTTGCATTCATTCGATGATTTAGCTTTTATTAAGTTCTTAGATTTGCATTAATTCTTCTTAGTTTTTATTCATTCAATTGATTCACAAGTTCAACTTAGATTAGTTTAAAATTGATTTGGTATTGTGATCTAGTCTCTATGGGATCGACACTTTTCTCATCATTAACACACAGTTGACTAAGATACACTTGCCTGAATTAAATGTGCATAAATCACACAACAAGTTTTTGGCGTCATTGCTAAGGACTAGTTTATTGCATATCAAAACTACCTGAATTAGTCTTAGATTGAACATCTATTTGTTTTATTTTCGGATTTAAAATTTTCTTTTCTATTTTAATTTCCATTGGGTTTAGCTTTATAAGTTTTTTTAGGAAATTTTTAATTTTTTTCTCATTTCTTTGAAGGTTCCTAGTGCACGACACACACTAGAGGTGGAGAATTAATATCCCTTGATCAAGAAATTGAAAGGACTTTGAAAAAGTGAACGAGGAAGAGAAAGAACAAGATGGCTCAAGAACAAAATAATCCAAGGACATTGATCTCCTACGCTATACCTACTTTGGATAGTACTAAATCAAGCATTAGGATGTCGAATGTGCAAGCAAACAATTTCGAGACTAAGCCTACAATTATTCAGATGATCCAGATGAGTGTGCAATTTTCTGGCCCCAATGATGACCCTAACTCTCATATTGCTAATTTTCTTGAAATATATGATACTTTTAAGCATAATGGAGTTAGTGATGATGCCATTAGTCTTAGGTTATTTCCTTTCTCCTTAAGGGATAAAGCAAAAGATTGGCTTAGCTCTCTTACTGCAGGTTCGATTACTACATGGGATGACTTGGCACAAAAGTTTTTATCTCAATTTGATAATGAAACCTTATATGAGTCAGGGGATCGATTTAAAGAACTGTTTAGGAGGTGTCCTTACCATGGTCCACCTATTTGGATGCAAGTATAAACTTTTTATAGTGGCATTAATCAATCTAATCATTCAATGTTTGATGCAGCTGAAGGTGGTACCCTTGTGAAAAAAACACCCGAAGAAGCATATGAACTTTTGGAGGAGATGGCAGCCAATAGCTATCAATGGGGAAATGAGAGATCAAATAAAAAGGGAGTTGGAATTTATAATGTTGATTCTGTCACTACTTTATTGGCTCAACTTGCTGCATTAAATAAGAAATTAGAAAAATTGGGGGTTTTAGCTTTGAGTGTTTCTTCTGTTCCCTTTCCTTCTTGTGGGCTTTGTGGGCAAGGGGGACACGCTAGTATAGACTGTCAAGTAAGAAATCCATTTTCTTCTTCTTCCGAACAAGCTAATTTTGTTTCTTATGGTGGCAACAAGTCCAATTTCAATCCCTACTCCAACACTTACAATCCAGGATGGAGAAGCCATCCAAATTTTTCTTGGAGTAATAACCAACAAAGAGCAGCTCCCAGCTTTCAGCAGTTACAACAACAAAATCCACAAGAGAAGAAGCCAAATTTAGAGGATATGATGGAAAAATTTATCAACAGTACGGATGCAAAAATTCAAGGGTTGGAAACTCAAATTGGACAACTTGCTCAAGCAATTTCGGCAAGACCACAAGGAGGATTACTTAGCAATACCAAGAAGAATCCTAGGGAACAAGTAAAGGCCATCACTCTGCGAAGTGGAAAAGAGCTTAGAAAAGAAGAAGAAGATGATGAGCATGTAAAAGAGGAAGAAAGCCGAAACCTTGAAGCTAAAGGAGACTACGAGGCTTTATGTGATCTTGGTGCAAGCATTAATTTAATGCCTTTTTCTATCTTTAGGAAGCTTGGGTTGAAGGGGCCAACACCTACCACTATTTCTCTTCAATTAGCTGACAGAAGTATCAAATATCGAAGGGGAGTAGTGGAAGATGTTTTGGTCAAAATAGATAAATTTATTTTTCCTATTGACTTTATTGTTTTGGACATGGAAGAAGATTATGATATGCCCCAAATTTTAGGGAGACCTTTTCTTGCCACATGAAGAACTTTAATTGATGTCCAACAAGGAAAACTTAGCCTTAGAATTAATCATGAGGAAGTTATTTTTAATGTGTTTAAGGATATGAAACATTCTAATGATGAAAAATAAGTCTTAATGGTAGATTGCACTGATGATTCGGCAGAAAGAAAATTTCATGCATTTAGGTTAGATGATCCTATAGAAAATTGCATTGTTAACTCTTTCGATGTGAATGAACAAATTTTAGATGAGAAGCATAAGGAGGTCGTAGGCTATTTGGGAGAAAATCAAAAAGGATTCGTGACAAAAAGAGAAAAATTTTGCCTTTAGATATTTCTTCCTCTTCTTCAATAGCCAAGCCATCAATCGAGAAGCCTCCTACTCTTGAACTTAAACATTTTCCTTCGCATTTAAAATATGTTTATTTGGGGAATTCATTTACCTTACCTATAATGGTGCTTAGGGAATACAAAAGGGTGATTGGATGGAGCATTGGCAACATTCAAGGAATAAGCCCATCAGTATGCATGCACAAAATCATGATGGAAGAAGGATTCAAGCCCATGGTGCAGCCCCAAAGGAGGTTAAATCCTAATATGAAAGAGGTAGTAAAGAAAGGTGATAAAATGGCTTGATTCGGAAATTATCTTTCCTATCTCTGATTCTTCTTGGATAAGTCCCATGCAAGTTATGCCAAAAAAGGGTAGGACCATTGTAGTCAAAAATGAAAATAATGAATTATTCCCTACAAGGACAGTAATAGGTTGAAGGGTATGTATTGACTATAGGAAATTGAATGATATTAATAGAAAAGATCATTTCCCCCTTCCCTTTATTGATCAAACGATTGAAAAACTTGTTGGTCAGGAATTTGATTGTTTTCTTGATGGTTATTATGGTTATCACCAAATTCCCATTGCTCCTGAAGACCAAGAGAAAACTACCTTTACATGCCCTTATTGAACATTTACATTTAAGAGAATGCCTTTTGGTTTGTGTAATGCCCCTGCTACTGGCTGTAATATTTGCTGTTGTATTTGCTATTGAAAATTTGAGACCTTATTTAGTCTTGTCTAAAGTAATTGTTTATACTAACCATTCTACATTGAAGTATCTACTTACTAAAAAAGATGCAAAACCAAGGTTGATAAGATGGATTTTATTGTTGCAAGAATTTGACCTAGAAATCGAAGACAAGAAAGGCATCGAAAACTTGATAGCTGATAACTTATCTAGATTGGACGGGTAGTATGTGGAGAGCATGGATGAACACCCTTTGCGTGATGAATTTCCTTATGAGAAATTATGTTTTGTGCATGATAATGATGAACTGTGGTATGCTGATTTTGCTAATTTTCTTGTAAGTGACGAGTTGCCCCCTAACATTTCTTTTCATCAAAAGAAGAAATTTTTATTTGATGTAAGGCACTATCTTTGACAGGAACCATATCTATACAAGATTTATGCAGATGGCAGGTGAAGAGATGCATGCCAAAGGAAGAGGTACGGGGTATACTTAGTTTTTGTCATGGCAAAGAAGTAGGTGGACACCATGAACCATCCAAGACGGCAGTGAAGGTTTTACAAAGTGGATTTTATTGGCCTACATTATTCAATGATGCTTATGCCTATGTAAGTTCCTGTGATCGATGCCAACGGACAGGTAATATATCAAGAAAAAATGAGATGCCCCTAAACAATATTCTTATTTGTGATATTTTTTATGTTTGGAGCATTGATTTCATGGGTCTTTTTCCAAAATCATTCAATAATGAGTATATACTTGTTGCTGTTAATTATGTGAATAAATGGGTGGAAGTAATTGTATGTCCCATTAATGATGCTAAAGTTGTAATTAAAATCTTGAAAAAATATTTTTACTAGATTTGGTACACCGAGGGCTATCATTAGTGATAGAGGTAAATACTATTACAATAAATAGTTTGATAATTTATTAATTAAATATGGTGTTACCCATAAGATTTCTACCCCCTATCATCCCCAAACTAGAGGACAAGTCAAATTTCAAATAGAGAATTGAAATGTATTTTGGAAAAGACTATGAGCTTATCTTGGAAGGATTGGTTAGTGAAATTGGATGATGCACTTTGGGCCTATAGGACAGCTTTCAAAACACCCATTGGAATGTCTCCTTATAGGTTGGTGTTTGGTAAGAATTGTCACATCCTTGTTGAATTAGAGTATAAAGCACATTGGGCAATGAAACTGCTTAACTTTGATTTGCAAGTTGCAGGTGAACAAAGAAAGATGCAATTGAATAAATTTGAAGAATGGCGGCACCAAGCTTATGAGAATTCTAGAATTTATAAAGAAAGAAGCAAGGCATGGCATGATGCACACATTAAAAAGAAAGAGTTCACAGTTGGAGACAAGGTTTTTCTTTATAATTCTAGATTGAAGCTTTTCTTGGCAAACTAAAGTCAAAATGGAGTTGTCCGTACATAGTAACTAGAGTTTTTCCTCATGGTACAATTGAAGTATCTAATGAAACTAAAGGGATTTTCAAAGTCAATGGGCAAAGATTGAAGCCTTACATTGATGATGGACATAATCCTTTCTTCAAGTCCACCATTCACTTGAAGGATCCATGAAAATGGAAACAGAGTCAATCTAACAACTATAACTTAGAACTATATTTTTCATTTATGCATTTTAAGATTTCTAGTTGTTTCATGCTTCTTTATTTCCTTTTAAGTTTTGTTTTAATTTTTGCTTTTTCTTGTTATTGTTGTTTCCTTCTTCTCCTTTGATTGATGAAAGGTAAATTGCAATTTTGGAGTCTATGGACAGGAAATTTTAGCATGTATAACTGAAACCAAGACCAACTCAAAAGGAAGTTTATTTCCCTTCTTTTTGCTCTTTTATTTACTTAACATTGAGGACAATGTTAAATTTAAGTTTGGAGGGGGAGGAGATTGCAGTTTTTGTTAATATTTTTGTGAACCCGAGAACATGAGCATGGTATGAATGCACCAATTTTTTTTCTTTTTGAAATATGCTTTAGCTTAAGTTTGTAATTGCTGAATTTTTATTAATGACTAAAAGCCTATGATAAATTCTTGATTGAAATCGAATATGACTTAGAAAAGGAAGATAAATGTTAATCCCGATGATTGATTGATTCTCGTGTTAACTCTATTGTATCATGAAAGTTGAATTTCTTGAGCACATTATGCCATGATCTTGTGAATTGTGTGAAACTTGGTGAATGATTATATGAGCAATATGGAACAATATGATCATTATGTGATATTTTAGAACTTGTTTGATTAGCCTTTGAGGCGAAATCCTAGACAACATATTACTTTGGAGATGATTTAGGCCATCTTTGGATCATTTGAGCATTTTCAAGCCAACCTTGATATATTTCAATCCTTAGTTACCCTTTTAAGCATTTTCAAAAGAATGGCATATGAAAAGCATATGATTAGCCACCATTCGAATTCTTTTCTTTAACACTCATTGTACTTAACCTGTCAAACCCAAAAAACCATGATCTACCCTTCAAGAGAGCTTAATTTTGCACAATGATGTTGATGAATGAAATAAGGAAAGATGAAAGAAAAAGAAAAAAAAAGTGTTGAGAAAGAAAGAAAAGAGGCTTCAGAAATATATCATGAGACTAAAATTATGTGTTGAAAAGTTTATCCACTACCTAAGAAGATCAAAAGAAATAAGTTTGGGGGTTGTAATACATGAAAATATACACACATTTATGTGTGCATATCCTTCTATGCTCTCTTGCTTTGTAATTCCTTATCCTTTATTCGTTAGCCCCTACCTAGGCCTCACATTACAAGCTTAATAAAGACCAATTGATCTAAAGTTTTATGATTGTCTACATTAGTGGAGGACTATGAAGAGAAAACCTATGGAATATCCAAAAATTTCAAAGATCCATTGGTTTGCATAATTTGATCTAAGAAGCATGCATGACACTCGAATATTGGCAAAACACACACATACACACACACTTCAATTTTCATGATAAGATTTTGTTAGCATAAGATTCATGATAAATCTTGGTTGGTATTTTGAATGCTTTCTAATTTATATACCTTATACAATCTGAGGCATATACTTTGGAAAATCAAGAAAAGCAAAGCATGATCAATTCATGAGCTTAAGTATGATTTTAATTATATTTTGATCGAGGGCAATCAAAAGTTAAGTTTGGAGGTATTTGATAAGCATATATTTGTACATATTTTCATACCTTTAACTTGATGATTTTGGTAATAATGTTTTTGGAATTAGCATGGTATTGCACTAATTATGATGAAATTGTCTTGCAAGATGGTTTGGACCTTAATTGAATAATTTTAAGGAGGAGTTCGATTTAATTGATCAAGATAATCATAGAGGAAGGACCATGCAGCAATGATGCTCTATGATGTAGCCATGAAGAAGAGAATCCATTGAAATCGGATTTGATATGTATGCACAAAAATCGGAGGTAGGTCTCCAGTAGGTCTTTGAAGGTAGGTCACTAGGTCGACGAAGGTTGGTCATTGGGTCTCCAATAGGCCTCTGGAGGTAGGTCTCCAAGTCTCCAGTAGGTCTATAGAGGTAGGTCTCCAATAGGTTTTCGAAGGTAGGTCGCCAGGTTGGCGAAGGGAGGTCTCCAGTAGATCTCTGGAGGTAGGTCGCTAGGCCTCCAATAGGCTCCCAAGGTAGATCTTCATCATTTTATCTAAGGCAAGTCATCGCTTGCATGGTTCTGGGGTATCATCTAGTTGTTTTGAGATGCCACGTGTCATGATGTTAGTCTGCACTCATCAATTGCCCCCCACTCCTGAGTTGAGGTCAGCTTGGCGAAGGGAGTAGCTAGTTGTAGGTCCTTTGGCTTGGAGTGACTACTTCGATGAGCTCATAAGTATCGGCCTAGGTTGTCAAAGTAGTTATAATTTCAACTATCAAAATTATGTCGAGCTAGATAGATGGGGGCCGACCTGCATTATTGGCTTACCTGTTACAAAGACATTTTGAGGTCGGCTTAGGGGGTCTTGATGCTGAAAGCGGTTTGGATTCCCCTTTTGATAGATGCATCATTGTTGGTATTTGAATAGCAAGTCGGTGCCACGATTGCACTATGTTAGTCCCCGGAGGTGCTAATCATCTACTCTTACGATAAGCCACAAGGAGCTCAACATGCAAGGGCAGCTCTACTAACTGCAGGTTGCCAACTCGCATGGGAACCTTGAAAGGCTCGACTCACAAGGGCGACTACAATCCGTTGGCCGTTGACTCCTGTGGGAACCACGAAGGGCTTGACTTGTAGGGAAGACCTCACGAACAGGGCTGACGAGGCTCACCCAGGCTTGCTCGTTCAGGTCGCCAAAGTGAGTCTTCATCAGGTCGTCAAAATTTTAACAATCCAGTTTGCTCTCAGCATACAAACATCTCATCACCTCGGCAGGGCTGACCTGTGAGGGAGGCTCCATAACCTACTGGCCATCAACTCCCACATAGAGCATGGAGGGCTTGACTTGTGGGGTGGCCTCACAGTTTATTGGCTATCAACTCCCACGGGACCCACAAAGGGCTCGACCTGTGGGGGTGGCCTCACATTTTGTTGGCCATTAACTCTTGCAGAATGCATCTAGGGCTCGACCTATGGGGGTGGCCTTGTAGTTAGGGAGATTCTGTTTGGGCAAAACTGTGAGAACTTGTCTGGGCTAATCATTTTGATTTTCCCCCCTAAAGGATTCCTTTGACCTAGGCATTATGATTTTTTGCTTGAGGATGCTATTACTTGAGGCTCAGAGAATGGGTGAGAACTTAGCTTTTGTATTGGTTTCCCATAGACAGTGCCAATTGATGATGCGCGATCAGGCAACTCCCCTGTTGGATGATGACTCAGAAGCTGATTTGGATGGTTCCCTTGTTTGGGCTGAGCTGGGGATGTTCAAACTATATAATAGAGAGCTGTGTAATTTTCTGAGAGACCTGCAAGGAAACAATATTAGCCGAGTTGTGCTAGGCCGAGCTATACAATAGAGAGTTGTGTAATTTTCTGAGAGACCTATAGGGAAACAATATTAGTTGAGTTGTGCTAGGCTGAGATGGAGATGGCTGAGCTATATAATGGAGAGTTGTGTAATTTTCTGAGAGACCTATAGGGAAACAATATTAGTCGAGCTATGATAGGCTAAGCTAGAAATGGCCGAGCAGTTTTGTTCTACAAGAGAGACAAAGTTAGAGTGCCCGGGGGTCTGTACCCAGGGAGGGCACTCCAATGCTTAATGATAGAGTGCGGAGTTTATATATTAATTGTAGATAATTCCCTTTTATTTTTACAGATATTGTGCTTAATTTATAAATTCTATTTAAATTTCATATTCAATGAAGCCAAATTAATGCTGCAGGTACGATGGGCTTGGAATTGAAGAATTGAATACCAGTTGGTGGAAATCTCCATCTATGGCACAAGTTGAAGTGAAGAGAGGAATTAGGCGATGAACAAAGAAAGGAGCGAATTGCCAGGTGGATTCACCCCAAGAATTTCCTTTTATTTTTGAAGGATAAGATGGTAGATTTGATCCATATCTGGATTCCTATTTTTGTGCTAAGAAGAGGAAGTTGTTTAGGAGAATTCAAATCCTATCCTATAGAAGATAATCTATAGGGAACCCTTATCTTTTCAGTATTATATAAAGAGAAGGGTTCCAAAAAAGAGGACACACAGAGGAAGGTGACAGAAAAGGAGAAGGAGACAAATAAGGAGTTGGACGGCAACAAGGAGAAGTGAAGCTCATCGATCTCAACCTTAAGGGCGACATCATGAGTTCTTTCTTGAACCTTGTTTGTTTAAGTTCCTTTATCATGAACTAGTTTATTTGTAGCTAGGTCAATGCAAAGCCTAACCACGACCATGGATTGATTTTTATTTAATTTAACCAATTTGTTTTTATTTTAATATTGTCTATGAGTTATTATATGCAATGCAATTAGGAGCTAGGCCACCTCTTAGTTGATTTGGTTTATGTGAATGAATCGGAAGGGGAATTCATATAATAGACTAAATAATTCATAGTGTGAATCGAATGGTATAAAGGAATATATATGCATGATTCATTTGATAATACTGGTTTTTCAAAGAACTTAGTGCACTTTTTATCTTGAGAACTCTAGTAGAGGAATCAAAGGGTTACTTGATAGAAGTAGGTTTGATATATCCTGGAAGGGAATATTAAACAATTTAGTAAAAACCTCAGCTTATGAAAATAATAAATTATCTTGGTTAGTTGAATAAATTGTTGTTCATTGGAATGGTTAGGTGGACCAATAGTTCAGGCACTTTCAAGAAGATCATTGCAAGTTCAGTCATTGATTGCCTTTGTTTTTATTTCTTTTAACTTTAATTTTCAGTATTTAACATTGGTAGATCCACAATTCGGTTATCCAAATAATTAAGGGAAACTATAGTTTTAGTACTTATTTTGTTAAATCCTCGTGGGAACGATATCTTTATACTACTTGATAACTAGTGCACTTGCTACGGTTATATAATTATAACTATCAAGTTTTTGGTGCCGTTGCCGGGGATTTAATCCTAAAATAATATTAGAACTTGTTAACATTGGTTAATTTAGATTTTATTCTTATTTAATGTGTTAAAATTCTTGCTTTGTTCAGATTAATTAGTGTATGACACCAACTAGAGGCAAAGAACTATCAAAATTCGACCTTGAAATAGAGAGAACCCTTTGAATACTGCAAAGAGCCAACAAAAGTAAAGAGAGAGAGAAGGTCAAAGAAGGCGAACCAGCAAAAGAAGTTGAGGAAGATATGGCAGACGAAGCAAATCAAACTCTTTTGGACTATGCTTGTCCAACAATTGATGGGGCTACTTCTAGCATCAGAAAGCTAACGATTCAAGCCAATAATTTTGAGATCAAGCCTGCGATTATCCAAATGATCCAAACGAGTATTCAGTTTAGTGGGTTGCCGAGTGATGATCCTAATGCACACATTGTTAACTTCATAGAAATATGTGACACATTCATGCATAATGGGGTTAGCGATGATGCTATTAGGCTTAGACTTTCTCCATTTTCATTATGTGATAGAGCTAAGGATTGGCTTAACTCACTCCTTGCAAGAAGTATCACTACTTGGAAAGACTTGACTCAAAAATTTTTGGCTAAGTATTTTCCTTTCTCTAAAATAGCTAAATTGATCAATGATATCACTAATTGTGTTCAACTAGAGAGGGAATCTTTGTATGAGGTATGGGAACAATTTAAAGAGATTCTTAGGAAGTGTCCTCACCATGGAATACCCGTTTGGCGTCAAATTCAAACTTTTTATAATGGTATTACTCCAACTAATCGATCCATTATTGATGCAGCTGCAAGAGAAACAATCATGAGGAAAACTCCAAAGAAAGCCTATGATCTAGTGGAAGAAATGGTATCAAATAGCTACCAATGGAATAATGACCGAGCTGATCGAAGGGGAGTGCATCACATAGATTCTTTCGTAGCTTTATCTGCTCAGCTTGCTAGTTTGAATAAAAAATTAGACAATCTTAGTGTTGTAGCAATAAATGTGTCATCTTGTAATCCATGTGACCTTTGTGGCCAATTGGGACATATAAATTCTGATTGTCAGGTAAGTAATCTTTTTGCTTTACAAGAAAGTGCTAATTTTGTTTCTCATGGTGGCAGGCCAAATTTCAACCCCTATTCGAATACATACAATCTAGGGTGGAGGATTCATCCGAATTTTTCATGGAATAACAACCAAAATGGGATTTCAACAACAATCGCCCCCACAAGAAAAGAAGGGAAATTTAGAGGACATGATTTCTAAGTTCATTAATACTACTGAAGCAAAGCTTCAAGATCACGAAAAGAGATTCTTAAATCAAGAGGCATCTATTAAGAACTTAGAAGTTCAAGTGGGGTAGATCGTGAACATGTTATCAGAAAGAAGAGAGGGACGATTGCCTAGCAATACAGAGAAGAACCCAAGGGAGCAAGTGAATGCCATTGACTTGAGAAGTGGAAAGACTATTGGCAAGATCAAGGATGATAATAAAAAAGTTGAGGTAGCCAACTCACAAATGGAGATCAAAGGGAGTACACCTAAATTAAATTTAGATGCTATTAAACTTCCTCTTCCCCCACCCTAAAAGAGTTTTGAAAGCTAATTTGGATAAACAATTCAAAAAATTTATAGAGGTGTTTAGAAAAATACATATTAACATTCATCTTCTTGATGTATTGTCACAGATGCCAATATATGCCAAATTCTTGAAAAAGGTGATGTCAAATGAAAGGAAATGGGAGGAGTGCGAAATGGTGAAACTTAACGAAGAGTGCTCAGCAATTCTTCAAAATAAATTGCCCCCAAAGCTTAAGGATCCAGGGAGTTTTTCTATTCATTGCACCATAGAAGATACTGAGTTTGAGAAAGCTATATGCGTTTTAGGTACTAGTATAAATCTAATGCCGTATTCTATTTTTGAAAAACTTGGATTGCATGAACTAACACCTACTACTATTACCTTACAATTACCTGATAGAAGTATTAAATATCCTAGGGGAATAGTAGAAGATATTTTAGTCAAAGTAGGCAATTTTATTATACCTGCTAACTTCATTGTGTTGGATATGGAGGAAGATAAGACAATGCCTTTGATTTTAGGGAGACCTTTTCTTGCTACTGGTAATGCTTTAATTGATGTGCAAAAAGGTCTACTTACTCTTAGGATCAATGGTGAAAAAGTAGTATTTAATGTATTTAAGACCATGAAGTATCCTAACACAATTGAATATGAAATATATGCAATCGATTGCATTGATGTTTGGGCAGCTGAAATCAACGCATCTAAATTAGATGATCCTTTAGAAAGCTACATTCATAATTCTTGTGAAAACTACAGGTTTTGGATGAAGAAATTAAGGAGGTTTTTAACTATTTGGAGGTTGGTCAAGAAGGGTTCAAACCAAGACAAGGAAAATTTTTACCATTGGATGGACCGACCTCTACCAAGAAATTGCGACCGTCCAGTGAAACGCCTCCAGCTTTGAAACTTAAACCATTACCTTCTCATTTGAAATATATATTTTTGGGAGAAAGTTCCACCTTACCTATGATTATTTCTTCTAATTTGACAGGTCTCCAGGAGGAAAAGTTGGCAAGGGTGCTCAAGCAACATATATTGGCTATCGGATGGAGCATCGCCGACATAAAATGGATTAACCCTTTGGTGTGCACTCACAAAATCTTGATGGAAGAAGGCTGCAAACCCAAGGCACAACCACAAAGAAGGTTGAATCCTAAAATGCAACAGGTAGTGAAGATAGAAATCCTTAAATGGCTCGAAACAGATATTATCTATCCTATCTCTGATTCATCATGGGTAAGTCCTGTTCAAGTTGTGCCAAAAAAGGGTGGGACCATTGTAATTTTAAATGAAAATAATGAATTGACTCCCACAAGAACAATAACTGGCTGGAGGGTATGCATAGACTATAGGAAATTGAATGAAGTTACTAGGAAATATCACTTTCCTTTGCCATTTATTGATCAAATGATAGAGAAACTTGTAGGACATGAATATTAGTGTTTCTTAGATGGTTACTTTGGTTATATTCGAATATCCATTGCACTTGAAGATCAAGAGAAGACTACTTTCACTTGCCAATATGGAACATTTGCATTTAGGAGAATGCCATTTGGATAGTATAATGCACTAGCTACTTTCCAACGTTGCATGATGTCTTTGTTTGGCAATTTCATTGATGATTTCATGGAAGTGTTTATTAATGATTTCTCCGTTTATGGATCATCATTCAATGTGTGCATACATAATTTGGAACAGGTACTTCAAAGATGTGAGGAATCTAGCCTTGTTTTGAATTGGGAAAAATGTCATTTCATGGTTAAGGAAGGAATAGTTCTAGGGCATAAAGTGTCATCTAAAGGCATTGAAGTGGATAAAGCTAAAGTAGAACTGATTGAAAAACTTCCTCCACCTCAATCCTTAAAGAAAGTTAGGGGTTTTCTTGGGCATGCAGGTTTTTATAGACGATTCATCAAGGATTTTTCTAAAATAGCTAAACCCTTGACAAATCTTCTAATTAAGGATGTACCTTTTGAATTTGATGATAATTGTTTGCATGCATTCAACACTCTCAAGGAAAAATTGATTCAAGCACCCATTGTATCAGCTCCTGTATGGGAACTACCCTTTGAAATCATGTGTGATGCAAGTAATGATACATTAGGTGCAGTTTTAGGGCAAAGAAAAGATAAGAAATTTCGTACCATTTATTATGCATGTAGGATCATGAATGAAGCATGAAGAAATTATTCCACTACTGAAAAGGAATTACTTGCAGTAGTATTTTTTATTGAAAAGTTTCGATCTTATTTGCTCTTGTCTAAAGTCATCGTGTTCACTGATCATGCTGCTTTGAGATATCCACTTGCTAAAAAATATGCAAAGCCCAGGCTACTGCGATGGATTCTGCTACTGCAAGAATTCGATCTAGAAATTAAGGATAAGAAGGGTAGTGAAAATACAGTAGTTGATCATTTATCAAGGCTTGATGAAAATTATGTTGAAAACATTAATGATTTCCCATTGCATGATGAATTCCCAGATGAGCAATTGTATGTGATTAATATAAAAAAAAAAAACCTTGGTTTGCTGATTTTGCTAATTTTCTAGCAGGAAAGGTGGTGCCACTTCACTTGACATATCAACAGAAAAAGAAAATTTTCTCTGACGTGAAGCATTACTTGTGGGATGAACCCTACCGTAATAAAATTTGTATGGATGGAATGATAAGAAGATGCATTCCTGAGGAGGAAGTGTGGAGTGTTATAAGTTTTTTCCATGACAAGGAAGTAGGAGGTCACCATGGAGCATCAAGAACTGCTTCAAAAATTCTTCAGAGCGGTTTTTTCTAAACTTCGCTCTTCAAGGATGTATACTCTTATGTAAGTGCTTGTGATCATTGTCAAAGGGTAGGTAATATCTCCCGTCAAAATGAGATGCCCTTGAACAATATTCTTGTTTGTGAAATTTTTTACGTTTGGGGCATCGATTTCATGGGGCCTTTTCCTAAGTCTGTTAATAATTCATACATACTTGTGGCTGTGGACTATATGAGTAAATGGGTGGAAGCATGTGCATATCCAACTAATGATGCTCGGGTTGTTATTAAATTTATGAAAAATTTTATATTACTCGTTTTGGAACACCTAGAGTTGTCATAAGTGATGGGGGGAAGCATTTTTGTAATAAGCAATTCGAGCATTTGTTGAACAAATATGGTGTTACTCATAGAATTAAAACCCCCTACCACCCTCAAACTAGCGGCCAAGTGGAGGTCTTTAATAGAGAATTAAAACAGATTTTAGAAAAGACAATTAGCACATCTAGAAGAGGTTGGTCCTTAAAATTAGATGATGCACTTTCGGCTTACCGTACTACATTCAAAACCCCAATAGGTATGTCTCCATATCAATTAGTTTTCAGTAAGGCTTGCCATCTACCCATTGAGTTGGAACATAAAACTTATTGGGCTATCAAATTTTTGAATTTTGATTTCAGTGATGCAGGTGATAAAAGAAAACATCAGCTTAACGAAATAGAAGAATGGAGGAATCAGGCGTATGAGAATGCCTAGACTTACAAAGAAAGAACCAAAGCATGGCATGACTCCCGTATCGCAAGGAAGGAATTGAAGGAGGGAGACAAAGTTCTACTCTTTAATTCTTGTCTCAAGCTATTTCCTGGAAAGTTGAAGACCAGGTGGAGTGGACCATTTGTAGTGGCTAAGGTATTCCCTCATGGAGCGTTGGAATTACACAATGGTAATGGAGGCACATTCAGAGTGAATGGGCAGCGTTTGAAGCATTACATCGAAGGGGAGCAACGTATTCATTATAGGTCCACTCTTTCCTTGCAACAACCGTGAAAGAAAGAGCAAAGTCAAGTTCATGACTTAAAATGAGCACTTGTGGGAGGCAACCCATCGAGTTCAATTATTTTTGTTTGGTTATTTTCATTTATAGCTGTGATTTTTGAACATTTTTTTATAGCAACATGGTCGTGGTTTACAAAATGTGATCTCCTATTCTATTTTCTAGCACAAACTAGATAGGTGCACTGAAGATGAGTTAGGTATGAAGGAAGATTGAGATATCCATTCCACATCGAATGCGCCTCCACGAGCTGATTACAGAGAAAAATTTGGCAACCTATTTCACATCTATAGGATTTCAACATTTCCCCCCACCTCATCATTCAAAGTGAAGGGATAGGAAATCCATCACATGGACGCCCAAGATTGCGGAATAAAGGGGGCGAATTTCAAAAATTTTTCTTTCCCTTCAACTGGAAATCGAATTCCCTATTTAGAAAATCATATTTTCAATGATCATTCTTGAACCATAAACTGAACTAGATCAGAACCAAAATGAGGAGAGAGAGATAATGCCTGATACAGAGAAATAATATCTCTCAGTGGAGGTGTTCACGCCCAAGGTAGAAACCAAAATCTGCTCCCACTGAAGATGGTGCAGTGCAAGGTGGAGCAGAATCAGCAGTGTCCTTCCTAAGAAGTTGATTCTTTCCAAGAATCACCTGGACGGCTTGTGAATACAAATCCTACCAATATTTTCTCCAAAAGATTAGAATCAAGATCCAATCTTGATTTCTCCCAAGCAATGGAGATCGAACTGCTATAGGCGGCGGCTGCAGGAAGGAGGCGGCTAGAGAGTATTTGCAGGGTGCAGAATTATCTCTTCTATGATCTCAGCTCTAAAGACAAGACAGTTGGTTGTCTGTTGTGATGTGTCTAAAGGCTGCCGCCCCCTCTTCCTTTTATAGACTTAAAGGGATCAGCTCCTAATCCCATTAGGAGTTGCTAACCCAAATCATATCTGGATTAGAAGTCCCTTTAAGATAAGGGATAGTCCTTATCTTATCTGCAGATTAGATCAGCCAGCTCCTAATCTAATTAGGAAGTTTCCAAATCTAAATCTCATTTAGATCTTGGACTCTCTGAGTGGATAGGGTGTGGGCCCAATCCTATCAGCTGATCTTATCTCAAAATTCGCCCCTCAATGGCTAATCAAATTAGCCCAGTTCGAAATGGGCTTAAGGCCCATTAAGGGTTATGTATTCATTTAGTCTTCCAAACTGCTTCCCAGTTGGGCTTCCTTGTATGGCGTGGGACCCAAACATTGATCTACACATCAGCCACATGGGTTCAGCCCAGCCTTTGTTACAAGGCCTGGCCGAATACACTGTTATGGACAGTGCACCCCTGAAACCCATCAGATGGGCTCTATGGGCCCAACACTTACCCTATGTGGTCCTTGGGCCAAGCCACCTTGTAACACCCAGGGACTGTGGGCAGATGCAAGATTAGCCCATCAGGTATTATCCTTAATGGTCTTACACTTAACCTCTCAGCCCATAATGATCATACACTGCCCAACAAGAAAGGACCTCTCCCTCGACTGTAAGGAATAGTGTTGCACTCTCTCATATATGGATCCTAGGAATTAAAACCTTCTGCAAATCATTTCGAAACCATAATATATATACTTTTGTATCTCATATAAAATATATTTTGCAAAACAAATTTTAATGATTGAAATCGATTGCCGACAGTCTTGGTTTCCATCAGTGAGAGTGCATCCCCGATCATTACCTTTGTCCGACAAAGGGGCTGATCCTGTCACTATGATCACCCACTCAGATGAATTCTCAGACTGTCCCAACATACTCAGGTTTTGACCCCCACTAACGATCTCACTGATTGGTACATCAAAGACAGCCCAATCTGACACCTAGTGCAGTATCATAATCGAGTCTAGGGGTCGGGTGTAACTTTCTAGTTTTGCCCATCAATCTCCAAGGTCCAGGGAAATACTGGAAATCTGGTCCAGTTCAAAGATTCAATTAATCCCACACTATGTGTGCCTAGGGTCTCACCCTGGTAGCTAAGACAAGCCACCCCAACCGACTTGGTGGCACCATAGTGTCAGCCTTGTCAAGATAAGTCTCCCCAGACCGACCCACTGGCTGTGAACATTCTAAACTAACACGAGTCTCATTAAATGTCCAGTTTAAGGGTATTACACAGAAACATACCAAGGGAACATGAATGAAATATGCACTTTTATTCATTTACAATAAACTCATAAAGTACATCATTTTGATTGAAGCTAAGGGCATACAAAAACTGTCTAACAGCTCCCACTTGCACTTAGGTCTAATCAGGTACTAGCCGGAGTCCCATGCTTTCCACGTGTTTCTCAAACACTTTTTGTGGTAGTGGCTTTGTCAATAGGCCTGCTACATTTTCCGCTGACTCTACCTTCTGAATCAGGATGTCCCCTCTACCAACAATCTCCCTCAGTACATGGTACTTCCTCTCAATGTGCTTCGACTTCGAGTGGGCTCGTGGCTCCTTGGCCTGAGCAATAGCTCCATTGTTGTCACACAACAATGGGATGGGTGATGTGCTGGACAGAACTACTCCCAACTTGTAAACGAACTTCTTCATCCACACGGCTTCTTTGGCAGCCTCACTTGCAGCAATGTACTCGGCCTCGGCCGTGGAGTCTGCAGTGGACCCCTGTTTACTGCTTTTCCAGCAAACAACACACGATCCTATCGTGAAAACATATCTAGATGTAGACTTTCTATCATCTGGATTCGACTGGAAATTGACATTTATATACCCTTGGATCGGTAGTGAGCTACCATCGAATATTAAACAAAACTCTTTTGTCCTTCGAAAGTACTTAAGTATGTTTTTCACAGCAGTCCAATGCTCCTGCCCTGGGTTGGCCTAAAATCTGCTTACTACACTCATTGCCTGAGCAATGTCAGGGTGAGTGCACAGCATGGCATACATGATGCTCCCTACGGCAGAGGCATAGGGAACGTCCTTCATGCCATCAATCTCCTCAGAAGTCTTGGGAGACATCTTCTTCGAGAGAGTGACTCCGTGCCTGAAAGGAACATTTCCTTTCTTGGAGTTTTCCATGCTATATCTTTTGACTATTTTGTCAATGTAGGCAGATTGGGATAATCCTATTATCCGCTTCGATCTATCTCTATAGAGTCGAAGACCCAGTATATAGGAGGCTTCTCCAAGATCTTTCATGGAGAATTGCTGTGAAATCCATACTTTCATCGTAGTCAACATTCCTACATCATTCCCAATGAGTAGGATGTCATATACATATAGAACCAAGAAGGTAACCTTCTCCACTGTACTTCCTGTAAACATAGGGTTCATCCGGATTCTGCTCGAAGTCAAACGATTTGACGGCAAAGTCAAAACGGATGTTCCAACTTCTAGAAGCTTGCTTTAGTCCATAAATGGATCTATTAAGTTTACATACCATGTTTTCCTGACCCGCAGCTATGAAGCCTTGCAGCTGCTGCATATAGATATCTTCAGTAAGATCTCCATTCAGGAATGTAGTTTTGACATCCATTTGCTAAATCTCACAATCATGGTATGCTGCTACAGCTAGCAGGATCCTAATGGATTTAAGCATGGCCATAGGCGAAAGGGATTCCTTATAATCGATGCCCTCTTTCTGAGTGTACCCTTTTGCCACCAGACGAGCTTTGAAGGTCTCAATCCTACCATCGGGGCCCTTCTTCCTCTTGTAAATCCATTTGCAACCAATTGCTTTTACCCCGGAGGGCGGATCTACTAGAGTCCAGACTCCATTGGTCCATTGAGTCCATCTCTGCTCTCATGGCCTGCATCCACTTCTAGGAATCTATGTCCAATATAGCTTCCGCGTAAGTCACGGGATCCTCCTCACTAGTCAAGGTTTCCACCAAGTAACTATCCTAGTCATAACCATAACAGACTGGTGGCCTGGATACCCGAGTGGATCTTCTAGGTTGGTCACTACCTGGAACTTGTGGGACATCTCCCACTGCTCCTGAGATCTCCTCATCAAGAACAATTTCCTGATGATGGGTGTCCTAAGTGTAATCGGTCTCCAAGAACTGGGCATTTCGACTGCAGAACAGTTTCTGCTCACTTGGGTCATAGAAAAGGTAACCTACAGAGCCTTTTGGGTAGCCTACAAATAGGCAACGACTGGTCTTGGATTCCAATTTTTCTGCACTCATTCTTTTAATGTGTGCTGGACAATCCCAAATCTTCAAGTGTCTGACACTTGGTTTCTTTCCGGTCCAAAGTTCATATGGAGTGTTCGGAACCGATTTGCTTGGAACCTGATTCAGCACGTAAATCGCAGTCTCTAATGCATAACCCCAAAAGGATGTGGGTAACTCTGAGTGTATGAGAAGTGACCGGACCATATCCAATAAGGTCCTATTCCTCCTCTTTGAAACACCGTTAAGTTGTGGTGTAGCAGGAGGAGCTAATTGTGATACTATCCCATTGTCCTTTAAGTAGTTCCCGAATTTGTCAGAGAGATACTCGCCACCTCGATCAGATCGAAGGGCTTTAATTTCTCTCCCCAACTATTTCTCGACCTCTTGTCTAAACTCTTTGAACTTTTCAAAGGTTTCAGACTTGTGTCTCATTAAGTACACATAACCATATCGTGAGAAATCATCTGTGAAGTTGATGAAATACACGTAACCATATAGTAATATGATTACTATTAAAAGAAACAACAGATTCATCGCATACGGGGAACTGGAGAACGGTCTCTATGTTCTACATCCTTCTCTAGAAACTAACACAACCGAAACTATGTCGACTGAAATCCCCAAGAAGAGAGCCCATGATACAGTTAATCCCACGTGTCTGTGGCATTATCGACTTGGCCACATCAGTGTTGACCGAATCACAAGGTTGGTAAAGGATGGTCCTTTGGATTTTCTAACTATAGAAGATCTTCCCATTTGTGAGCCTTTCCTACAAGGCAAGATGACGAAATGACCATTTAATGGTAAGCCTGAAAGATGTACAGGCACACTTGACCTAATACATACTGATGTATGTGGTCCCCTGAGTGTTAGGACACGAAATCTACACGTGTATTTCATCATATTCACAGATGATTTTTCATGATACGGTTACGTGTACCTAATGAGACATAAGTCTGAATCCTTTGAAAAGTTCAAAGAGTTTAGACAAGAGGTCAAGAAATAGTTAGGGAGAGAAATTGCCTTCGATCAGATCGAGGTGGCGAGTATCTCTCTGACGAATTCAGGGACTACTTAAATGACAATGGGATAGTATCACAATTAGCTCATCCTGCTACACTACAACTTAACGGTATTTCGGAGAGGAGGAATAGGACCTTATTGGATATGGTCCGGTTGCTTCTCATACACTCAGAGTTACCCACATCCTTTTGGGGTTACGCATTAGAGACTGCGATTTATGTGCTGAATCGGGTTCCAACCAAATCGGTTTCGAATACTCCATATGAACTTTGGACCGGAAAGAAACCAAGTGTCAGACACTTGAAGATTTTGGGTTGTCCAGCACACGTTAAAAGAATGAGTGCAAACAAGTTGGAATCCAAAACCAGTCGTTGCCTATTTGTAGGCTACCCAAAAGGCTCTGTAGGTTACCTATTCTATGACCCAAGTGAGTAGAAATTGTTCTGTAGGTTACCTATTCTATGACCCAAGTGAGACAAAGTTCTACTCTTTAATTCTCATCTCAAGCTATTTCCCAGAAAGTTGAAGACCAAGTGGAGTGGACCATTTGTAGTGGCTAAGGTATTCCCTCATGGAGCGTTGGAATTACACAATGGTAATGGAGGCACATTCAGAGTGAATGGGCAGCGTTTGAAGCATTACATCGAAGGGGAGCAACCTATTCATTATAGGTCCACTCTTTCCTTGCAACAACCGTGAAAGAAAGTGCAAAGTCAAGTTCACAACTTAAAAGGAGCGCTTGTGGGAGGCAACCCATCGAGTTCAATTATTTTTGTTCAGTTATTTTTATTTATAGTTGTGATTTTTGAACATTTTTTTATAGTAACATGGTCGTGGTTTACAAAAAGTGTTCTCCTGTTCTATTTTCCAGCACAAACTAGATAGGGGCACTAAAGATGAGTTAGGTATGAAGGAAGATCGAGATATCCCTTCCACATTGAATGCGCCTCCACGAGCTGATTACGGAGAAAAATTTGGCAGCCTATTTCACATCTGTAGGATTTCAACATTTCCCCCCACCTCGTCGTTCAGGGAAGTCCCCTTAAATTTTCCTATTTTACTCAAAGTTATGGGTGAGCTTGATACATTCGGGACAATGTATACATTAAGTGTGGGGGAGGGAACTTGATAATTTTTGTGTTAACTCTAGCATGCTTTAATCGTCACTTTTTTTAACCTTTCTTTTTGAAATTTCTACTCCCTTGAAACTTATTTTTGAATGACTTCAAATTATCATGAATTATGTGCTTAGGTTGAATAGACAAGATAGGATGCAAGCATGAATAATTGAATTTTTTTTTGCTACGATAGGTACCTCATTAGTTTGAATGGTCAAATTAAAAGAAAAAATGGGCAAGATTCAATACAAATTTAACCCTTATGTGAGCTTTTGAGCTAATTTTTCGTTTGATTGATTGTTAAACATGGTTTTGATTATTCTAGAACTTGCTTTGTTATGCATGTTGAGACCACATTAATGAGTTCGTGGATTACAATTAAAGTTGTAGTGCTCTTGAAGAAAGATAGTGCAAGTTGTTTTTATTTTCAAAAAAAAAAAAACTGTGTGAGATGGAGCATAAAATGCACTCACACTAAAAGCAAAAGAAAAGGGTGAGATGGAGCGTAAAATGCACTCACCCCTAGAACCCTGAGCCCCCTTTCACCTTGATTTTTAATACATTGAACTCATGCTTAATGGTGGAGATGTGATATATAAGCAAGCTTATGGTAATAACATTCCTTGTTTTGACTTGAGAATCTAATGATATCTCAAACACCTTGAGTGAATAGAGTGAAAATCATGAGAGGGTATTTGAATCTTGTTGCATTTTGATTTTAAGAGAGATCGTTAAGACAATGAGTGCTTAATTTAGTCCTAAAAAGTTCATTCTGTGAATTGCTTGTTTTCCTTGATTGTTAATTTGACTTGGGTTCATGAGGAATGGTGATTTGAGATTGTTCTTTGATGAGTTAAGAAAGAGAAAGAAGTGGAAAATGGAAAAATTATTAAGTTTGGATTAAGGTATGCTTGAGGACAAGCATCATGTTAAGTATGGGGGAATTTGATAGAGGGAAAAGTGTATATATTAATTGTAGATAATTCCCTTTTATTTTTATAGAAATTGTGCTTAATTTATAAATTCTATTTAAATTTCATATTCAATGAAGCCAAATTAATGTTGCAGGTACAATGGGCTTGGAATTGAAGAATTGAATTCCAATTGGTGGAAATCTCCATCTATGGTGCAAGTTGAAGTAAAAAGAGGAAGGAGGCGGCAAACAAAGAAATGAGCGAATTGCCAGGTGGATTCACCCCAAGAATTTCCTTTTATTTTGGAAGGATAAGATGGCATATTTGATCCATATCTGGATTCCTATTTTTGTGCTAAGAAGAGGAAGTTGTTTAGGAGAATTCAAATCCTATCCTATAGGAGATAATCTATAGCGAACCCTTATCTTTCCAATATTATATAAAGAGAAGGGTTCCAAAAGAAGATGACACATAGAGGAAGGCGGTGGAAAAGGAGAAGGAGACAAACAAGGAGCTGGACGGCGACAAGGAGAAGAGAAGCTCACCGATCTCAACCTCAAGGGCGACATCATGAATTCTTTCTTGTACCTTATTTGTTTAATTTCCTTTATCATGAACTAGATTATTTGTAGCTAGGGCTATGCAAAGCCTAACCATGACCATGGATTGATTTTTATTTAATTTAACCAAGTTGTTTTTATTTTAATATTGTCTATGAGTTATTATGTGCAATGCAATTAGGAGTTTGGCCGCCTCTTAGTTGATTTGGTTTATGTGAATGAATCGGAAGGGGAATTCATATAATAGACTAAATAATTCATAGTGTGAATCAAATGGTATATAGGAATATATATGCATGATTCATTTGATAATTCTGGTTTTTCATAGAACTTAGTGCACTTTTTATCTCGAGAACTCTAATAGAGGAATCGAATGGTTAATTGTTAGAAGTAGGTTTGATATATCTTGGAAGGGAATATTAAACAAGTTAAGAAAAAGATCAGCTTATGAAAATAATAAATTATCTTAGTTAATTGAATAAATTGATGTTCATTGGAATGGTTAGGTGGACCAATAGTCCTGGCACTTTTAAGTAGATCGTTGCAAGTTCAGTCATTGATTGCCTTTGTTTTTATTTCTTTTATTTTTAATTTTCAGTATTTAACATTGCTAGATCCACAATTCGGTTATCCAAATAATTAAGGGAAATTATAGTTTTAGTACTTATTTTGTTAAATCCTCGTGGGAATGATATCTTTATACTACTTGATAACTAGTGCACTTGCTAGGGTTATATAATTATAACTATCACTTAAGTCAAAGAGTGTTTCGAAAGCATTTTAGAAAGTGAGAGAGCTTGAAAGCTTGTAATCGCACATACCTTCTCTCAAGAAAATGGTGCCTTTATATAGGTGTGGTGGATTAGAGACCTCTTGTAATGGGCCCCATCTTCTCGCAGAGTCGTTTCCCCATAGTTAGCTGAGTTATTACATTGGTTACGTGATCTATGCGGATGTTACAGCTCACTCGAATAACTCTGGTGCGGGTAGGCTAGTCTAACGGCCGAGCATTATTACTTCAGAGAACTTGGTCTTGATAACAAATCTGCGTAATAGGTTGGCGAGCACTCCTTGTAGGTCGTCACCTATACCCTACTTAGCTCGACCGATCACCAAAGGAGGTCACTCCTATAGCGGAGGTCCTTTAGGTCGGCTATGCCGAGGTACTTTAGGTCGGACATAGGAGAGGTGCTACTATCTGACTTGCTGGGGTGATTTGCTTACTCAATACCGAGGTGTTACTTGGATGCCACGTGTCTCTGGAGGTAGGTATCTAGGTCTGCAATAGGTCTCCAAAGGTAGGTTACCAGGTCGGCGAAGGTAGGTCTCCAGTAGGTCTCTGGAGGTAGGTCTCCAGGTCTCCAATAGGTCTCTAGAGGTAGGTCTCCAAGTTTCTAGTAGGTCTCCAAAGGTAGGTCTCCAGGTTGGTGAAGATAGGTCTCTAGGTCTCTAGTAGGTCTTCGAAGGTAGGTCTCCTATCGGTCTCTGGAGGTAGGTCGCCAGGTCTCCAATAGGCCTCTGGAGGTAGGTCTCCATTGTTTTGGCTAAGGCAAGTCATCGCCTACGTGGTATCAAGGTGTCATCTAGTTGTTTTGAGATGCCACGTGTCATGATGTTAGTGGAGGGCCAATTCTGCCCCCAACTCGATTATACTCCCACCTCGAGTTGACTACATCGGGCTCAAGAGTGGGAGCAATTGATGAGCGATAATTTTGCCCATCCAATGATGTGACAACACATGGAGCGACGGAATGATGTGGTGACACCTTAGCGACCTCAGGCACCTCAATAATCCCAGTCACCTCGCACACCTCAAGTCACCTAAATAAACTGAGGCTGGGTAGCTCAATTATATGCACCAATCTGTCGAGGTTTCACGTAACCTTCATCTAGAAGCAAGCCAGCTGTCTCCAATTTCCTTGGGATCACGACACCAAGCCAATGGAGTTTATCTTATCTCCGCCCAATTTGGATGGACCTGGATAAGCCTTATCAACTTACACGGAGTCTATCTTCGGGTGCAAAACCAACTCCGAACCAGATGGGCTGATGATCTTGGACACACATTGTGAGGCCTACGATAGCACACCTATATAAAGGCATTGCCTCCAGTCTCACAAGGTACACACGATTAAACTCTCTAATTCTCATGCAATCTAAACTTTTAGCTCTCTCAAATCTCCAAATCGCTAATATAAGAATTGGAGTACCCACACCCGATAAAGCACCCCAGACACTCTAACCTACTTGTCTTATAGCTCGACTAAGCGACCCCACTTGTCTGATGTCTAAGCTGTCCTCTAGTAAGGAGAACCAAACCGCACTACATCAATAACCAATCAATTGGTGTTCACCAAGATTCATGGGATAGGAATGGGGTTCTGGTTGGTCAAATTTCTTCTAATGTCATGCCTTTCCGGCATCATAAAAATTGGCCCAAACATTAAAAACACTTTTGACTCAAATTTATTTGTTTGACAGCCTAAAGATTAAAAACAAAAGCTTATCCAAACGTAGTCTTAACTGTTCAATATATAGTTGCAACTTACAAAGTACCATGATTTGGGTCAAGAATTGTTTAATCTTGATCAAAACGAATATCTAGTAACAAGACAAAAGATCGGAGACCAACAACTGCAAAGCAAGTGGATTAACAGTTAGGCTGTGCTTAGTTGCAATGCAAATTTATTTGCATTAGTACAAACGTAAAAAAAATTCAAATTTTTGCAAATTCTTGTTCAATTTTATTTTATTCTGCTTTGTATCTTAATTTACTTAATTTATACTGCAATCAAACAAAATAAGTTAAAATTTGAAACAAAAATAGGTCAGAATTTACACAACAAATGTGCAACTTGAGTTGATTGGGCAGGGTTTATGGCAAGCCTTGCCCAAACTCAGACATTAGGCGCTGACCCAACCCCTCCCCCTGGGTCAAAGATTGAATTGGCCATGCCAAGTCCAGCATGAACTAAGTCCAGGACAATTTGGGCTAGGTTCAAGTTTGGTTAGGCCTAGATGATTTGATTGGCAAGGTTGTTCATAACAAGACCTAAACTGACCAAACTGACCAACCCGGTCCAATCTAATCCGAGTCGGTTGGTTTTTCTTTAGCACCGGTCGATTTCCAGTTACAAAAAAATATAAACCGATGGTTCGGTTCAGTTTTAATAAATATCTGACATATTTCAGTTTTATTATATATATTTCAGATATTATATATATATATATATATATATATATATATATATATTTCAGATTTATTTCGGAAATATACATATTATATATAAAATTTCTGATATATAAAATTTCATCTTTAATCCATCAAATCATTCACTTTTTATACTTGAATCCTTTATCGTTCACACCGAAAGATCTCTCAAAACCGACTCAAATCGATCCAAACCGATTACAACTGATCAGGTTGGTTTTACTTAGTACAGGGTCGGTTTCAATTTTATTTCTAGATAAATTGACCAAGTCAGATTGATTGGAAAATACCAATAAACCGACCCAATCTGAACCGTGAACAGCACTATAAATGCTTGGATTTGAAAGCCTTATTACCTTTCACTGGGTTTGAAGTTTGATGTTTTGAACTACCACAAGGCCCAACCCGAAGACATAAATCCAAATTAGGTCTTACACAAAGAACAAACGTACAAAATGTCGACTTGCATCGGGTTAATTGGGCTCGACCCGCCTAAATTTTACCTTACCCACAAGTTGCGAATGTCTGACTCCACCAGTCCCCACTTGCTACTGGTAAGTGGTAAGGTGATGTGGAGGGTTGGGACCCATCACTAGGACTTGGTGTCTCCGCTTACTGAAACATCAACACGATGAGATCGGACCGGATGACTTTTGAACGGCTCCCGATCAACGACAAGTTCCGATGCATATGATAAGGAAACGTGGCGTTTTCAGAAGGTGCACAATGAACAATGAACACGACACGATGTTGATTTAATTGTGCTGATAATCGATAAAAAAAGGAACACCGAGCACAAATGACAAACCACAAAAGGACGAGACGGGAGACATATCGTCGTTGCTCCAAAGTCCCAACACATCTCTTTTCTTTCTTCGAGACTATGACATCACCGACACGGTCATCGGCCAAGCCACCTGTCACCAGTCCTCAGAGATTAGGCCAGACCTTCTAACCTGTGACGTTGCTCACAATGACGCAATTAGGTGACGCCTCACCGCGAGCCTTTCAAGGAAAAGAGCCCGAGCCGCCTGACCAAGAAGAAGGAGCGCGCAAGTCTTCCCTATGACCAGCTCCTCCATTTCCATCATTCTGTGAATCTGCATATCCGCCCTCCGGTTGAATTAAAAGGGTTATTTGTTTATTTAAGTCACCTCGATTTCTTCTCTTCCGTATCAACGCAACCCGGAAGGATTCGATTTGAGTTTGATATCTCCGACAAAACGTACAAGCAACGCAGTGGGCACAAACCCATCAGCGCCACCGGTTTTCCTTTTCCTTCGTGCAAATACAACAGAGCTCCCCGACAAACGGGCAGCTAGAAGTTGATCAGAACGCTCGCATCATGGAGACGGAAGAAGCAGAGAATCGGTATCTTGGAGGCGAAGAGGCAGAAGAAGAGGAGAAGATGGAGAGGTTCTTTGCGTTGATCAGATCATTTAAAGACGCCCGCGATCGCTTGATGAATGGATTACATGAACGCATAAAGGTAGATGATAGGCCAAGGAAGAAGGTGAAGAGAGTATCTGATCCCGCTTGGGTTCCTTCGTTTGAGTGGGAAGATTTCAGGGAAATAATCGAGTTTGAAACTACTATTTCTAAAAGGAAATCACAGAAGAAAGAAGAGAAGGAAGTAGAAAGCTGGGGAGGTTTAGACCTCAATCTCAATCTCAATCTCAATCTCTAGGCCCGGACTACAGTTTGTGTACTCCTGTTATCTGTTTTATTTTGTACTTAATTATATTCAACGCTATACCATCACAGTACCACACACAAACAACAGCATTCAACTGACGTATAAAACAATCGTGTAATTGGGAATAATTCAGCGACTATTTGAACGGGTTACTTCTCGGAGTCATGCATGATTCCTCTCTTCTTCTTCTTCTTCGATCTGTAAAACTATCCCCGTTTCCCACCAAAAAACTATCCCCGAGCCTTACGAGGAGCGCAAAGGGCAACAATCCGAATTGGCCCACCCTAGGGCAGTTCAGGCCACACTTCTATCCGAGCTCAAAATTTCACCTCGCACACTACTCTGGCACTTCGTCTCCAGGCCGCCGAACTGAACAACCGTACCTGACACCAAAGTAGTCCGTATCCTGAGGCGGCGCGCCTGACTAACTTAGGATTTGACGCTTGACAGCCGCACGTCAACGACCATCTGCCATAGCCACCTCCAGTTACAGAGACGGCTCCGACAAAGAGACAGTGGCGGTTGTCTGCCCCAGCAGAGGTGATGACACCCGAACTGGTAGAAGTGCAGAGGTAATGATACCCGACCTGACAAGAGCTTGGGAGTGCAAGAATGGAGGCACGTGATAACTTTGCGCCATCTCGTTTTTTATCTTGCCTTTGAGAAAATACTAACTTGAGCTTCAGAACACTCTCACTGGGTTCCTCCCCGGAGACTACTTGCTTTCCTCCCATTTCAGGCACCTTTTGCTCCAATTAGAGGCAAGATCGTTGACCGTTAAGACCGACCGGTTTGCGTTCCATCAATTGGCGCCGTCTGTGGGAACACTTCTAAAAGCCTCCCTCTAAAACTTTCATAGCACCTTTTTTCCAAGAAACCCCAACACCCATGGCTTCTTCCAGCAGTGTCGGACGTAGCACGGAGATAAACGCCACCGGGGAACAACCTCAAGTTCCCGTGGAGTGCATCGGACAGTTCACCATCCCCGCCATGAACGTCCCCCTTCCTCCCTCTGTTGGAACCACATTTGCTGAACCAACCATTGTTCCTCCAGCAACTAGCCAGAACCAATTTGATGACCTGGTGCATGGCATGCGGGCCATCCAAGCCCAAATGTAGTAGCTTCAACAACATCAAATCTACCAGCAGCAGATGCTGCACCATGTGTCCCAATACCACTACCAGCAGTAGTTCCCCCAACTGCCTCAAAGTCAGACACAACTCCCACCTCAACACCCCGCCGTTAGGCGAGCCAAGCCCTCCCCTCAAGGCGGGCACCCCCACTAGGAGGCTTCCCAAGCTCGAAGCCCCTCTAGAAGTCAGTCCTCATCCCCTGGCAGGAGAGAGAGAGTGGCTGCCCCTGCCTCGCCACGTGCTGGCGGACCAGGAACCCGATCCATCAAGTCGGTATCACCTCGGCGCTCTCAGAACGGGCCCCTGCACACCAAAAACCGGTTTAGCGCCTTAGCCGCGGACTACCTCCAGCAGTCCAGGCCCATCAAGCTTGGGAACACCGAGGCAAGCAGTGCCAACACCGGGCCTTCCAAGCAGCAGAGGTGCCGCCAGCGAAGCCGCTGAACTGCAACCCGCGTCCTGCCCGAGCTCCGAGGTAAAGAAGCGAGCTCGGACGAGGTAAAGGCTGCCCCTATCCTCTCTGTCCCTTCCCCCCTATCATCAGAACTCCTTGCAGTTCCTATGCCCAGAGACTTCAAACTCCCCCCACTCGACAAGTATGATGGGTCCTTTGACCCCAACGACCATGTCGATGCCTTCCAGTCCTAGATGCACCCCAGCGAGTCCTGTATGTGCGTAGCCTTCACTACCACCTTTAGAGGAGTGGCTCACACCTGGTACAGGAACCTGGCCCCCGGGTCAATAAGGAGCTGGGCCCAGTTCGTGTAGGTCTTCACCGCGCACTTCATCACCAGCAAGCGGTGCCCCCGAACCGAGGAGAGCCTCCTCAGCATGGTCTAGAAGGAAGGAGAGCCCATCCACAGCTACATCGAGCAGTTTAAAGATGCATGCCTACAGATCCCACGCCTAGACCCCACAGTTCAGCTCGCGGTGGCCAAGATGGGGGTGACACACAAGGAGTTCAAGTGGCACATAGTGGCCAACTAGCCCGCGATCATTGCTGAGTTCCTTAAGCTCGCGGACAAGTTCATGCGATCGAAGGAGGAGATCAACTAAAGGATTGGGGGCGGGTTTGAGAAAAGAAAGAGAGAAGAACTCCCCAACCAAGGAGACAGCCGGAAGGATCCAGCTCAAGCGCCGAAACCAAGCCAGCCGTTCTGAGCTCTCATGGCAGGTCGGACAAACTACACGCCCTTGAACATGAAGCGGGCTGAGATCACGATGATGATCAAAGACGCCCTGTATGTAAAGTGGCCACCTTGCCTAAAAGGGAACCCAAATGAGAGGATCAAAACCTTGTACTGCAGTTTTCATAGAGACCACGGTCATAGTACCAAACATTGTAATAATCTCTGCGACGAGATAGAGGAACTCATCCATCGCAGGTACTTAAGAAATTTTGTACAGCATAATAATAATAATAATAATAATAATAATAATAATAATAATAAGTCAGGTCAACAATGGGAGCACGGTAAGAATGTTCCCGAGTCTAGTAGCAGGCCGGCCGAACAGTCGCAAAGACAGCCTCCAAAAGAGAGGCCAATTCGGGGAACCATCCACGTGATAGTGGGAGGTTCGGTAGTAGCGGGTTGTACTTCGGTAGCGGCCCGAGCGCTAGTTCGCGAAGCTACCCGAGAATAGCAGAACCCTCCAAAGAGGCCGAAGATGGAGGAACTGATTTTCTTCACGGAAGACGATGCGTGAGGGGTCCACTACCCCCACAATGATGCGCTTGTCATAAAACTAAGGATCAACGACTTCGAAGTCAGGCGCATGCTTATTGATTCAGGCTCGGCGGACATTCTCTTCAAGTCGGCGTTTGACCAGATTCAGTTACAGAGAAGCGAGTTGAAGCCTGCAAACACTCCTCTAGTGGGCTTCAGCGAAGAGAAAGTCAGGCCCCTCGGGAAAGTGACAGTACTTGTGGAAGTCGGCACATGGCCCTGTGCGGTCAAACTCAACCACGATTTCCTGGTGGTCGTGACTCCCTCCCCATACAATGCCATAATAGGGCGGGCAATCACTCATGTCCTATGGGCAGTGGTCTCCACCTACTACTTGGCAATGAAGTTTCCTACAGACTTCGGTGTGGGAGTAGCGCGAGGCGACCAGCTCGAGTCCTGCAAGTGCTATGTTGCCGCCCTGAAGGGAAAAACCAAGGTAGCCGACGACTTCGAACTGGGGTGGCCTACGGAGCAAGGCGAAGAACGAGCTGCGCCCATAGAAGAAACGATCGCGATCCCAACTTTAGCTACGGACCCAGCTCGGACACTACAAATCGGTGCTTCCGTCCAAGAACCGCTACGATCCGAACTGGTAGGTTTCTTACTTCAAAATTTAGATATTTTTCATGGTCCGTGGCCAATATGCCCGGTATTGACCCCAGCCTTATAACTCACAAACTTAATACCGACCCTGAAGTTAGGCCCGTTAGACAGAAGAAACGCAACCTAGACCCAGAGCGATGGAAAGCAGTCAATGAGGAGGTCGCGAAGCTTCTCGCAGCTAACTTCGTAAGAGAAGCCCATTACCCGAGCTGGGTAGCCAACCCCGTTCTGGTAAAGAAGGCCAATGGAAAGTGGCGCATGTGCGTCGACTACACCAACATGAACCGGGCCTGCCCAAAATACTGCTTCCCACTGCCCATAATCAACCACTTGGTAGACGCAACCTCAGGGCACGAGTTGCTGAGCTTCTTAGATGCCTAGTCGAGCTACAACCAAATCAGAATGGATTCGTCCGACGAGGAAAAGACCTCGTTCATCACAGAGTTCGGCTTATACTGTTACAAGGTTATGCTCTACGGATTAAAAAATGTTGGGGCAACCTTTCAAAGGCTTGTGAATAAGCTGTTTCAACCCTTAATTGGCATGAAGATAGAGTGCTATGTAGACGACATGGTCGTCAAGACACAGTTCTCACACGAATTAATACACGATTTGTGTTCTGTATTTCAAATCCTGAGACAATTCAACATGAGACTAAATCGAAACAAATGTATCTTCGGTGTCACCTTGGGCAAGTTGCTAGGGCACATTGTTAACCGGCACGACATTGAGGCCAACCCAGACAAGATTAAGGCAATCATAGACATGAGACCACCCTGGAAATTGAAGGAGGTCCAAAGGTTAAATGGCCGCATAGCCGCCCTGGGCTACTTTATTTCCAAGCCGGTAGACCGCTGCCTGCCTTTCTTTAAGGCAATTAAAGGCAAAGGGTTTGAATGGACCCAAGACTGCCAGCTCGCGTTCGACGAGCTAAAGAAATACCTCGCTAGTGTACCGGTCTTAACCAGGCCCGAGGAGGGCGATGTCTTAGAACTGTACCTCTCGGCAAGCGACGAGTTGGTCAGTTCGGTACTAATAAAAGAAGTAGATCGGGTTCAACGACCCATCTATTATGTTAGTAAAATTTTGTAGGGAGCAGAGACGAGATACCCACAGATAGAAAAGTTGGCATACGCACTGATAATTGTAGCTCGGAAAATCTGCCCATATTTCCAGTCTCACACTGTCATCATCTTGACTGACAAACCTCTGAGGCAAGTCTTACTCAAGCCCGAGGTTTCTGGTCGGCTAACGAAGTGGGCCATCGAGCTTAGCGAGTACGACCTCCAATATAAGCCACGAATTGCTATTAAGGCCCAAGCTTTAGCAGATTTCATCGCCGAGTGCACGTTTAGCTCCGTAGTCCCCAGGCTGGTTGAGCCCGAGATCCCCAGTTTGGGTGAGCCCGGAGCTCCTAGGCCAATAGAATCCAAACCCTATGAGGTAGCAGCCAGGGTGGCATCTCTCCTAGTTAGGCCAAATGCGAACTAGGATGAGGAGCCCTAGATCCTTCACGTAGATGGCTCCTTGAACCAACAGGGCAGCAGGGCTGGAATAGTCCTATGAAGCTCAGGTGGCACAAAATTGGAATATGCGCTACGCTTTGAGTTCGTGGCATCCAACAATGAGGTGGAGTACGAGACATTGATAGTCGGGTTGGCCCTAGCTTAAGAGGTAAGAGCGAAACACATAGTTATCTGCAATGATTCTCAGCTTGTGGTCAACCAGGTTACGGGCGAATACGAAGCATGCGAGCTAACTATGATCGCCTACTTGGCAAAGGTAAAGGAGGCTCTGCTCAACTTCCAATCACACTTCATCAAGCAAATCCCGATGTCAGAGAACACTGAGGCCGATGCCCTATCCCGGTTAGCTAGCACCAGTCACAACGCCATGAGAACCGTGTACATAGAGGACTTACCTCAGCCTAGCATTCTCGGGGGGGCAGAGGAGGTCGCTCCCGTCCTTGAAGCAAAGTCGAGCTGGATCGACCCACTCGCGAGCTTCTTGCTAGATGGGACCCTCCCTACAAATCGCAATGCAGCCAGAAGGGTGTAGCGCCAGGCAGCCAAATATGTCATAATAGATGAACGGCTGTAATGACGATCCTACACACTCCCCTACCTACGTTGCTTGCGACCTGCCGAAGCCGAGCTCGTACTCTATGACACTCATGAAGGTCTGTGCGGCGGACACTTGGGGGGTAGGGCCCTTGTCCAGAAGGCACTTTGACAAGGGTACTACTGGCCAACAATGAAGGCAGAGGCTATCGAGCTCATCAAAAAATGTGACAAGTGTCAGAAGCATGCCAATATCCACCATCAGCCTGCCACCGACCTCAAGTATCTCACTAGTCCATGGCCCTTTACGCAATGGGGCATCGACCTCCTGGGGCCATTCCTGCCAGCAACGGGGGGGAGGAAGTTCCTGGTGATGGCGGTAGATTACTTCACAAAGTGAGTAGAAGCTGAACCTCTCGCAACAGTCACAGCTCGAAACGTATAGAACTTCTTTTGGAAGAACATAGTATGTCGCTTTGGGTTACCTTGGGTACTAATCTCTGACAATGGTAAGCAGTTCGAGGACATCAAATTTAAGGAATGGTGCCAAGATATGGGGATTCGGTAGAACATCACATATGTCGTGCAACCGTAGGCAAACGGTCAAGCAGAAGTTATGAACAGAACTATCCTCCGCGGGCTGAAAGCACGACTAGACCGAGCTAAAGGGTTGTGGGCGGACGAGCTACCAAGTGTTCTATGGGCTCACCAAACTACGGAAAAAACCGTCACAGGAAAGACCCCCTTTAACCTCACCTACGGCACTGAAGCGGTAATCCCGGCGGAGATCGAAGTACCTACACTACAACTAGAAGCATACGACGATCAGACAAACGGAGACGAGCTACGTACCAACCTCGATCTACTCGACGAGGTAAGAGACTTCGCGTACATCCGGGCTACAGCTTACCAGCAAAGAGTAGCTCGGTACTACAATGCCAGAGTAAAAAAGTGGAACTTCTGCATCGGCAATCTGGTTCTCCGTAAGATCATGGCACCCAAGCCCGTCGTGGGCAAACTTGGACCGAATTGGGAAGGGCCCTACCGAGTAAAGAGAGCGCTCGTGGGAGCATATGAGCTCAAAACCTTAGAGGGAAAACAAGTACCCCGAGCATGGAACGTTGTTAACTTGAGACGATACTACCTATAAATCACCGAGCGAGGTGGACTAAGTGGCTACCAAGGACCTCAGCGTGGGCAAGCAAAGGCAAAATGCTAGCACCAAGCTGATGAGGCAAAGCGCTAATAGCGAGCTGATAAGGACCTCGGTATCTCATCATCGGGGGCCAAGTGTCAACGCCGAAAGCGGCCGCACGAGTATGGTTCTCGACAGAACAATATAGTTAGTTCGGGCATATAGCCTTATTATGTTAATCTGCCCTAGGCCCTTGATCCAGTAGTCCGACAATATAATCAGTTCGGAAAGAAGGAGAAGACAACAACACTTAACCAAAAGAACATTTCATTACAAAATACTCTGTTTACATTCCAAAAAAAAAATAAAAAAAAATAACAACAGAAGCGAGCTCACAGGCCTGGAGGTACATCTTCCTCACCCTCGGAAGGCACTTCAACGATACCCGAGGGTCCTGTCTCGTCCTCAGAATCCGGTTCACTGTCAGCCGCGTTGGCTATCTCCTAAGTAATGCATGAAGTGGTTATGGCGCTGATGTCGAGCTCAGGGTACGTATTCCTGATCATCCACCGGCTCAGTTTAAAACCCCTTCTGTACAAGCCCACCATCAGGTCGTCAAAGCGTGGCGAGGCGATATAGTCTTCAACGGCCTTCTTCTTGGCATCCTCAATGCCCTGAGAAAAGATCTTAGTCCTCTCCCTAATATCCTCCTGAAGGTATTCGACCTGATGCTGCAAGTCCAACCTCAGGTCCACCATGTGCTTCACCACCACTCTCAGGGCCTCGGTGTCTCTCTGAGACCTCGCCAACCTGGCCTGTGCAGTGCGGGAAGCCTCTTCGGCAGCTCGTGCCTGCCTCGAGCTCCTTTCTGCTTGGGCCGCTAAAGCATGGATGGAGGAGTTCACCTGCCAAAAAGAAAAATAACGACAATGTTAAAAGAGTAATAGCGAGAAAGGTAATGATAAGGAGCCCGACAAGAAGTCGCTGACTTACCACCATGGCATAAGAGGCAACATGCCCGACTACGTGGTTCAAAGGAAGATCGGCCCATGCCGTGATCTTCTCAGGGTAAACGGCCTCCTTACTTTTTTGAAGAGCGTGGTTCAGTGACAGCACGCTCCTGAACTCGCCTTGGCCTCCTGAGCCTGAAGGCCCAACCCGGGTATAAGCAGCCTCGGCGTAAGAGGCCCTTGTCGCTTCTTGTATTGGAAGGGCCATCTCGGGCTCCCTGGGCGGGTCCATTGGCGGAGAGCTCGGTATCTCGGGCTCCGCCTCTTGGGGCAGTTTGGCACGAGCCCGTTTAGCAACTCGCTTCTTCCTCTTCATGACATGAAACAGGTTCCCACCGCGAGTCTTTTCTGTGTACATCACACCTGCAAAAAGAGTTCGGCATCAGGAAAACAAAAGAATGGAAAGCAAAACAAAGGCAAGGCTCTGAGCAAGGAACCTACCCGAACTCACGCCGGCATGGATGAGCTTGGCCTCCGTCAAATAATGGTGGCATTTTATCCCGAGCCGGGCCCAGTCCCGGAGGCCCTTCCCCATCTCCCTATCTAGCGTAACACCGGGGTCAGGGGCAGCCCACCCCCACCCAGTTTGGAATGGCCACCTTGTTGCACTTCGTACCCCGAAATAGTCTTGTTTCCACACCGGGATCTTGTTGGGAAGATCGTGTAAAGCTTGAACCCCGGGCGAGGAGACAGGTAGTACGCCCGCCTACACCCGGGGAGGGGACCCGCTTGCTTCTTAAGCATGAGAATAGAAGAGAATCTCTAGGTCTAAAGGCAGAATGTGTTCGAAAAAGAGGGAGATAGTCCCAACCAAATTGCAGATATAATTCGGGTGGAGATGACCGATGGTGACACTGAAATGGTTCATAACCTCGACGATAAGAGGGTGAAAAGGTAGGCGCAGCCCGGCGACGAGCTGCTCTCAGAATATCACGATCTCATAAGGACCACGTTCTCAAGGGAAGTCGTCCAAGGGTATAAAGTAAGTATACTCCCCGGACAGGTTGAACTGGGTGATAAGGGAGTAAAGCCCCTCAGGCGTCATGGTTGAGGACCCAAACTTGTCTAACGCCCGACCTCGACGGGAGGAGGACACCAAACTACCTGAGGCAACTTGGCCTACGGGTTCGAACTCTTCCTCGAGCTCTCCCTCGAGCTCTACCTCGGGCTCACTAAGGCTGTCGGGGGATGCAGCTCGGTTTGTGGAACCTGCACCTGACCCCCTCAAGAAGCTGTCTAAGTTGTCCGAGCTAGACATCGGGAGGAAAGGAAAACCAGGAAGAAAGTACTGACTCACTCGGAAAAAGCTAACGGACTACGAAAGGTTGACGCGAGCTAAAACTTGGATGCGAGCTCAAGAAGCGAACACAGGAGAATGGCGATGGAAAGCTACTAGGGGTCCCCCACTATTTATACCCACAGTCATCGAAAACCGACGGCTCTGATCGAGGCAAATCCAACGGCTCATGATCAAGCTGATTGCATGCCTCCTAAGACTGAGACGTGACTGGCTGCACATCTTTGGAAACCGAAGCAGCGCCAGCGCACGTCTCCCAGCATTGAAGGCAGCAGTGGCACATTTTTTGAAATTGAAATAACGCCTGCTGTCATGTCTCCCAGCATTTAAAGATGGATTGATGCGTTTTCTGACTTTTTGGCGCTCGAGGAATCCAAAAATCTCCTAACGTATGCACACTTCACGCCATCAGTCAACTAGTTTGAAGTACAGGTCAAATCCACCCGTTACCTCGTGAACTCCCCGCACTAGGGCAAGACCCTTAGCGCAAGGAGTGGGGGGCAATTGATGGAGGAAGATTTGGCCCGACCTCTTGGCCACCCAACATGTGGAAGCAACCGAGGGTGACCTGGCAGGAGCGACAACTCAGCACGACAGTGCGCTCAAGACACGAGCTCCGAGAGGAGGAACCAGCGGTCTGAGCTCCCCAAAAGGAGCCCAAACTCTCCCTTTGACCTCGAGCCTTACGAGGAGTGCAAAAGGCAACAACCTGAACTGGCCCACCCCAGGGCAGTTCGGGCCATACTTCTATCTGAACTCAAGACTTCACCTTGCACACCACTCCGGCACTTCGTCTCCAGGCCGTCGAACTGAGCAACCATACCTGACACCAAAGGAGTCCGTATCCTGAGGCGGCGCACCTGACTAACTTAGGATCTGAAGCTTGACAGCCGCACTTCAACGGCCACCTGCCACTGCCACCTCCAGTTACAGAGACAGCTCCGACAAAGAGAGCAGTGGTGGTTGTCTGCCCCAGCAGAGGTGATGACACCCGAACTGGCAGAAGTGCAGAGGTAATGATACCCAACCTGACAGGAGCTTGGGAGTGAGTGCGCGAATTATAAAATGCCCTCTTCCCCCCAAGAATGGAGGTACGTGATAACTTTGTGCCATCTGATTTTTTTATCTTGCATTTGAGAAAATACTAACTTGAGCTTCGGAGCACTCTCACCGGGTTCCTCCTTGGAGACTACTCGCTTTCTTCCCCATTTCAGGCACCTTTTGCTCTAATCAGAGGCAAGATTGTTGACAGCTAGGTCCGACCGGATTGCGTTCCATCACTTATTTATATATATATATATATATGTTGTGCTAGCACATGGGCCATGGGTGACACAGCCCATTCAGTTGTGTAATACTAGCCCAGTTCGGCCTGTAGACCTAAAACCCTATGGCCATACTAGGCTATTGGTAGCACGACCTGATTTACAGCTCTAAACTAATTATCCGTTAATGTAAGTCTAAGTGTAACTACACTGATGGTTTTGGCAATTGTTTGACATCATTGTTGTTTCTTGGAGCAACAACACCACATCAGCACCACATCAAAAAAAGTGGTGCTCTAGAAAACAGGCATTTGTTTGGAACCGTTTTTCCATAAAAAATGGTGCTCCAAGCCATGCCTCGAAAATCGGGAAGCCATGGCTTGGAGCAATGCTAAATTTGGCATTTCCTGGATGCTACAGCTCATTGTTGCCAACAGGGCAGTGATGTGGCACTAGATAATGGGTACC